>NC_057806.1:32266558-32368119 GCF_018294505.1 Triticum aestivum | reverse complement strand
GCAGGGCTTCGCCTAAGCACTACAACGATATGACCGGGGTGGAATATGGTGGCAGGGGGCACCGCACACGGCTAAGGAACGATCTCAAGGATCAACTTGTGTGTCTAGAGGTGCCCCCTACCTCCATATATAAAGGAGCCAAGGGGAGGGGGCCGCCGGCCAGGAGGAGGGCGCAGGAGGAGTCCTACTCCTTCCGGGAGTAGGACTCCCCCCCCCCAATCCTAGTTGGACTAGGATTCCCCGAGGGGGAAAGAGAGAGAGGGGGGCCGGCCACCTCTCCTAGTCCTAATAGGACTAGGGGAGAGGGGAGGCGCGCGGCCATCTTGGGCTGCCCCTTTCTCCTTTCCACTAAAGCCCATTAAGGCCCATATGGCTCCCGGGGGGTTCCGGTAACCTCCCGGTACTCCGGTAAAATCCCGATTTCACCCGGAACACTTCCGATGTCCAAATATAGGCTTCCAATATATCAATCTTTATGTCTCGACCATTTCGAGACTCCTCGTCATGTCCGTGATCACATCCGGGACTCCGAACTAACTTCGGTACATCAAAATGCATAAACTCATAATAACTGTCATCATAACGTTAAGCGTGCGGACCCTACGGTTCGAGAATAATGTAGACATGACTGAGACACATCTCCGGTCAATAACCAATAGCGGGACCTGGATGCCCATATTGGCTCCTACATATTCAACGAAGATCTTTATCGGTCAGACCGCATAACAACATACGTTGTTCCCTTTGTCATCGGTATGTTACTTGCCCGAGATTCGATCGTCGGTATCCAATACCTAGTTCAATCTCGTTACCGGCAAGTCTCTTTACTCGTTCCGTAATTCATCATCCCGCAACTAACTCATTAGTTGCAATGCTTGCAAGGCTTATGTGATGTGCATTACCGAGAGGGCCCAGAGATACCTCTCCGACAATCAGAGTGACAAATCCTAATCTCGAAATACGCCAACCCAACATGTACCTTTGGAGACACCTGTAGAGCTCCTTTATAATCACCCAGTTACGTTGTGACGTTTGGTAGCACACAAAGTGTTCCTCCGGCACACGGGAGTTACATAATCTCATAGTCATAGGAACATGTATAAGTCATGAAGAAAGCAATAGCAACATACTAAACGATCGGGTGCTAAGCTAATGGAATGGGTCATGTCAATCACATCATTCTCCTAATGATGTGATCCCGTTAATCAAATAACAACTCTTTTGTTTATGGTTAGGAAACATAACCATCTTCGATTAACGAGCTAGTCAAGTAGAGGCATACTAGTGACACTTTGTTTTGTCTATGTATTCACACAAGTATTATGTTTCCGGTTAATACAATTCTAGCATGAATAATAAACATTTATCAAGATATAAGGAAATAAATAATAACTTTATTATTGCCTCTAGGGCATATTTCCTTCAGTCTCCCACTTGCACTAGAGTCAATAATCTAGTTCACATCGCCATGTGATTTAACAGCAATAGTTCACATCACCATGTGATTAACACCCATAGTTCACATCGATATGTGATCAACACCCAAAGGGTTTACTAGAGTCAGTAATCTAGTTCACCTCGCTACGTGATTAACACCCAAAGAGTACTAAGGTGTGATCATGTTTTTCTTGTGAGATAATTTTAGTCAACGGGTCTGTCACATTCAGATCCGTAAGTATTTTGCGAATTTCTATGTCAACAATGCTCTGCACGGAGCTACTCTAGCTTATTGCTCCCACTTTCAATATGTATCTAGATCGAGACTTAGAGTCATCTAGATTAGTGTCAAAACTTGCATCGGCGTAACCCTTTACGACGAACCTTTTTTCACTTCCATAATCGAGAAACATATCCTTATTCCACTAAGGATAATTTTGACCGCTGTCCAGTGATCTACTCCTAGATCACTATCGTACTCCCTTGCCAAACTCAGTGGTAGGGCATACAATAGATCTGGTACACAGCATGGCATACTTTATAGAACCTATGGCTGAGGCATAGGGAATGACTTTCATTCTATTTCTATCTTATGCCGTGGTCGGGCTTTGAGTCTTACTCAATTTCACACCTGCAACACAGGCAAGAACTCTTTCTTAGACTGTTCCATTTTGAACTACTTCAAAATCTTGTCAAGGTATGTACTCATTGAAAAACTTATCAAGCGTCTTGATCTATCTCTATAGATCTTGATGCTCAATATGTAAGCAGCTTTACCGAGGTCTTTCTTTGAAAAACTCCTTTCAAATATTCCTTTATGCTTTCCAGAAAATTATACATTATTTCCGATCAACAATATGTTGTTCACATATACTTATCAGAAATGTTGTAGTGCTCCCACTCACTTTCTTGTAAATACAGTCTTCACCGCAAGTCTGTATAAAACTATATGCTTTGATCAACTTATCAAAGCGTATATTCCAACTCCGAGATTCTTGCACCAATCCATAGATGGATCGCTGGAGCTTGCATATTTAGTTAACACCTTTAGGATCGACAAAACCTTCTAGTTGCATCGTATACAACTCTTCTTTAGTAAATCCATTAAGGAATGCAGTTTTGTTTATCCATTTGCCAGATTTCATAAAATGCGGCAATTTCTAACATGATTCAGACAGACTTAAGCATAGATACGAGTGAGAAAATCTCATCGTAGTCAACACCTTGAACTTTGTCGAAAACCTTTTGCGACAATTCTAGCTTTGTAGATAGTAACACTATTATCAGCGTCCGTCTTCCTCTTGAAGATCCATTTATTTTCTATGGCTTGCCGATCATTGGGCAAGTCAACCAAAGTCCATACTTTGTTCTCATACATGGATCATATCTCAGATTTCATGGCCTCAAACCATTTCGCGGAATCTGGGCTCATCATCGCTTCCTCATAGTTCGCAAGTTCGTCATGGTCTAGTAACATGACTTCCAGAACAGGATTACCGTACCACTCTGGTGCGGATCTCACTCTGGTTTACCTACGAGATTTGGTAGTAACTTGATCTGAAGTTACATGATCATCATCATTAGCTTCCTCACTAATTGGTGTAGTAGTCACAGGAACAGATTTCTGTGATGAACTACTTTCCAATAAGGGAGCAGGTACAGTTACCTCATCAAGTTCTACTTTCCTCCCACTCACTTATTTTGAGAGAAACTCCTTCTCTAGAAAAACTCCGAATTTAGCAACAAAAGTCTTGCCTTCGGATTTGTGATAGAAGGTGTACCCAACAGTCTCCTTTGGGTATCCTATGAAGACATATTTCTCCGATTTGGGTTTGAGCTTATTAGGATGAAACTTTTTCATATATAAGCATCACAACCCCAAACTTTAAGAAATGACAACTTTGGTTTCTTGCCAAACCACAGTTTAGATTGTTGTCGTCTCAACGGACTTAGATGGTGCCCTATTTAATGTGAATGCAGCTGTCTCTAATGCATAACCCCAAAACGATAGTGGTAGATCGGTAAGAGACATCATAGACCGCACTATATCTAATAAAGTACGGTTATGATGTTCGGACACACCATTACACTATGGTGTTCCAGGTGGCGTGAGTAGTGAAACTATTTCATATTGTTTTAATTGAAGACCAAACTCGTAACTCAAATGTTTTACCTCTGCGATCATATCGTAGAAACTTTTATTTTCTTGTCACGATGATTTTCCACTTCACTCTGAAATTCTTTGAACTTTTCAAATGTTTCAGACTTATGTTTCTTCAAGCAGATATACCCATATCTGCTCAAATCATATGTGAAGGTCAGAAAATAACGATACCCGCCGCGAGCTTCAACACTCATCGGATCGCATACATCAGTATGTATTATTTCCAATAAGTCAGTTGCTCGCTCCATTGTTCTGGAGAACGGAGTCTTTAGTCATCTTGCCCATAAGGCATGGTTCGCAAGCACCAAGTGATTCATAATCAAGTGATTTCAAAATCCCATCAGCATGGAGTTTCTTCATGCGCTTTACACCAATATGACCTAAACGGCAGTGCTACAAATAAGTTGCACTATCATTATTAACTTTGCATCTTTTGGTTTCAATATTATGATTATGTGTATCACTACGATCGAGATCCAAGGAACTATTTTCATTGGGTGTGTAACCATATAAGGTTTTATTCATGTAAACAGAATAAAAATTTATTCTCTTACTTAAATGAATAACCGTATTACAATAAACATGATCAAATCATATTCATGCTTAACGCAAACACCAAATAACACTTATTCAGGTTCAACACTAATCCCGAAAGTATAGGGAGTGTGTGATGATGATCATATCAATCTTGGAACCACTTCCAACATACATCGTCACTTCACCCTTAACTAGTCTCTGTTTATTCTGCAACTCCCGTTTCGAGTTACTGATCTTAGCAACTAAACTAGTATCAAATACCGAGGGGTTGCTATAAACACTAGTAAAGTACACATCAATAACATGTATATCAAATATACTTATGTTCACTTTGCCATCCTTCTTATCTGCCAATCACTTGGGGTAGTTCCGCTTCCAGTGACCAGTCCCTTTGCAGTAGAAACACTTAGTCTCGGGCTTTAGGACCAGACTTGGGCTTCTTCACTTGAGCAGCAACTTGCTTGCCATTCTTCTTGAAGTTCCCCTTCTTCCCTTTGCCTTTTTCTTGAAACTAGTGACCTTGTCAACCATCAACACTTGATGCTCTTTCTTGATTTCTACCTTCATCGATTTCATCATCATGAAAAGCTCGGGATTCATTTCCGTCATCCCTTGCATACTATAGTTCATCACAAAGTTCTACTAACTCGGTGATGGTGACTAGAGAATTCTGTCAATCACTATCTTATCTGGAAGATTAACTCCCACTTGATTCAAGCGATTGTAGTACCCAGACAATCTGAGCACATGCTCACTAGTTGAGCGATTCTCCTCCATCTTTTAGCTATAGAACTTGTTGGAGACTTCATATCTCTCAACTCGGGTATTTGCTTGAAACTTCAACTCCTGGAACATCTCATATGGTCCATGACGTTCAAAACGTCTTTGAAGTCCCGATTCTAAGCCGTTAAGCATGGTGCACTAAACTATCAAGTAGTCATCATATTTAGCTAGCCAAACGTTCATAACGTCAGCATCTGCTCCTGCAATAGGTCTATCACCTAGCGGTGCATCAAGGACATAATTCCTATGTGCAGCAATGAGGATAAACCTCAGATCACGAATCCAATCCGCATCATTGCTACTAACATCTTTCAACACAATTTTTCTCTAGGAACATATCAAAATAAACATATGAAAGCAATAACGCGAGCTATTGATCTACAACATAATTTGCAAAATACTACCAGGACTAAGTTCATGATAAATTTAAGTTCAATTAATCAAATTACTTAAGAACTCCCACTTAGATAGACATCCCTCTAATCCTCTAAGTGATCATGTGATCCAAATCAACTAAACCATAACCGATCATCACGTGAGATGGAGTAGTTTTCAATGGTGAACATCGTTATGTTGATCATATCTACTATATGATTCACGCTCGACCTTTCGGTCTCCGTGTTTCGAGGCCATATCTGCATATGCTAGGCTCGTCAAGTTTAACCTGAGTATTCTGCGTGTGCAAAAACTGGCTTGCACCCGTTGTAGATGGACGTAGAGCTTATCACACCCGATCATCATGTGGTGTCTGGGCACGACAAACTTTGGCAACGGTGCATACTCAGGGAGAACACTTCTTGATAATTTAGTGAGAGATCATCTTATAATGCTACCGTCAATCAAAGCAAGATAAGATGCATAAAAAGATAAACATCACATGCAATCAATATAAGTGATATGATATGGCCATCATCATCTTGTGCCTGTGATCTCCATCTCCGAAGCACCGTCATGATCACCATTGTCACCGGCGCGACACCTTGATCTCCATCGTAGCATCGTTGTCGTCTCGCCAAACTTATGCTTCTACGACTATCACTACCGTTTAGTAATAAAGTAAAGCATTACATCGCGATTGCATTGCATACAATAAAGCGACAACCATATGGCTCCTGCCAGTTGCCGATAACTCGGTTACAAAACATGATCATCTCATACAATAAAATTTAGCATCATGTCTTGGCCATATCACATCACAACATGCCCTGCAAAAACAAGTTAGACGTCCTCTACTTTGTTGTTGCAAGTTTTACGTGGCTGCTATGGGCTTAAGTAAGAACCAATCTCACCTACGCATCAAAACCACAATGATAGTTTGTCAAATAGACTCCGTTTTAACCTTCGCAAGGACCGGACGTAGCCATACTTGGTTCAACTAAAGTTGGAGAGACAGTCGCCCGCAAGCCACCTATGTGCAAAGCACGTCGGGGGAACCGGTCTCGCGTAAGCGTACGCGTAATGTTGGTCCGGGTCGTCTCGTCCAACAATGCCGCCGAACCAAAGTATGACATGCTGGTAGGCAGTATGACTTATATCGCCCACAACTCACTTGTGTTCTACTCGTGCATATAACATCAACATATAAAACCTAGGCTCGGATGCCACTGTTGGGTTTCGTAGTAATTTCAAAAAAATTCCTACGCACACGCAAGATCATGGTGATGCATAGCAACGAGAGGGGAGAGTGTTGTCTATGTACCCACGCAGACCGACTGCGGAAGCGTTGACGCAACGTAGAGGAAGTAGTCGTACGTCTTCCCGATCCGACCGATCCAAGCACCGTTACTCCGGCATCTCCGAGTTCTTAGCACACGTACAACTCGAAGACGATCCCCGGGCTCCAATCCAGCAAAGCGTCGGGGAGGAGTTCCGTCAGCACGACGGCGTGGTGACGATCTTGATGTTCTACCGACGCAGGGCTTCACCTAAGCACTACAACGATATGACCGAGGTGGAATATGGTGGCAGGGGGCACCGCACACGACTAAGGAACGATCTCAAGGATCAACTTGTGTGTCTAGAGGTGCCCCCTGCCTCCGTATATAAAGGAGCCAAGGGGGAGGGGGCCGCCGGCCAGGAGGAGGGCGCAGGAGGAGTCCTACTCCTTCCGGGAGTAGGACTCCCCCCCCCCCCCAATCCTAGTTGGACTAGGATTCCCCGAGGGGGAAAGAGAGAGAGGGGGGCCGGCCACCTCTCCTAGTCCTAATAGGACTAGGGGAGGGGGGAGGCGCGCAGCCATCTTGGGCTGCCCCTTTCTCCCTTCCACTAAAGCCCATTAAGGCCCATATGGCTCCCGGGGGGTTCCGGTAACCTCCCGGTACTCCGGTAAAATCCCGATTTCACCCGGAACACTTCCGATGTCCAAATATAGGCTTCCAATATATCAATCTTTATGTCTCGACCATTTTGAGACTCCTCGTCATGTCCGTGATCACATCCGGGACTCCGAACTAACTTCGGTACATCAAAATGCATAAACTCATAATAACTGTCATCGTAACGTTAAGCATGTGGACCCTACGGTTCGAGAATAATGTAGACATGACTGAGACACATCTCCGGTCAATAACCAATAGCGGGACCTGGATGCCCATATTGGCTCCTACATATTCAACGAAGATCTTTATCGGTCAGACCGCATAACAACATACGTTGTTCCCTTTGTCATCGGTATGTTACTTGCCCGAGATTCGATCGTCGGTATCCAATACCTAGTTCAATCTCGTTATTGGCAAGTCTCTTTATTCGTTCCGTAATTCATCATCCCGCAACTAACTCATTAGTTGCAATGCTTGCAAGGCTTATGTGATGTGCATTACCGAGAGGGCCCAGAGATACCTCTCCGACAATCGGAGTGACAAATCCTAATCTCGAAATACGCCAACCCAACATGTACCTTTGGAGACACCTGTAGAGCTCCTTTATAATCACCTAGTTACGTTGTGACGTTTGGTAGCACATAAAGTGTTCCTCTGGCACACGGGAGTTACATAATCTCATAGTCATAGGAACATGTATAAGTCATGAAGAAAGCAATAGCAACATACTAAACGATCGGGTGCTAAGCTAATGGAATGGGTCATGTCAATCATATCATTCTCCTAATGACGTGATCCCGTTAATCAAATAACAACTCTTTTGTTTATGGTTAGGAAACATAACCATCTTCGATTAACGAGCTAGTCAAGTAGAGGCATACTAGTGACACTTTGTTTTGTCTATGTATTCACACAAGTATTATGTTTCCGGTTAATACAATTCTAGCATGAATAATAAACATTTATCATGATATAAGGAAATAAATAATAACTTTATTATTGCCTCTAGGGCATATTTCCTTCAGATCTCATGGTCTAAGGAAAAGATACTTGACATTGGAAAACTCTAGCAAACGAACTATACGATCTTATGCTATGTTTAGGATTGGGTCTTGTCCATCACATCATTCTCCTAAAGATGTGATCTCGTTATCAATGACATCCAGTGTCCATAGTCAGGAAACCATGACTATCTGTTGATCAACGAGCTAGTCAACTAGAGGCTTACTAGGGACATGTTGGTGTCTTTTATTCACACATGTATTACGATTTTCGGATAACACAATTATAGCATGAATAAAGACAATTATCATGAACAAGGAAATATAATAATAATGCTTTATTATTGCCTCTAGGGCATATTTCCAACAAAGATAAGTGTTCGTACATGGATGTTGTGTGAGAGGGGACGTTGGTGAGTAGGAGGAGGAGCTCGTCGCCGGCTAGCCGCCACTGCTGCTAGCCCTGGGACCTGGGTGAGCAGCTGTTGGCAACACAACAGTCGCCTGGTGTGAGCATGGGAGTGAGGAAAGACGTTGTGAGGGAAAGGATGGGGCCATCAAGGCACTAGGGTTGCTGGTTGCTTCTTAACTGGGCTGAGCGGGCTCTTACCTGGGCTGGAAAAGTATCCAAAATGTACTGGCGAAGTATCCTTAGAATATCGTAATTGTTTTAAATCATTTATTCTCGGATACTCCAGCGATACGTATCGAGGGCATATCGGAGGAGTATCGGTATCAGATACGGTATTCGATACGGATTCGCTGGTCGGCTGAAGTATCCGTGCATTCAAGAGTTGTGCACTGTGCGCGCCGGGGGTGGAGGGGGGCATCTAAACACATAGCCTGGTGATGCAAATATATTATCTAACCCAAAATTCTGGCTATGCCACTGATTATGCTGACTACCATCATCGGTCGTGTCGCATCGCTACAGACCAAAGGCGGTGGCCTTTGTCGGTCAGGGCAATCACCGTCGATGGACCACGCGGTGCATCCTCAATCTGTCTGTGAGGTGTGTACCTGACGCTGCACGAGCTGTCGGGGACAATGAGAATGTCAGTCGAGGAGCTGTACAAGGACGCCGTGCCCGAATTGACGGGGCCTGCACAAGCAATGGAGCATATGGTTTAATTCGATACAACGTGATAAAGGGCTTTTTAAATTAGTGGTAGAGTAACCTCGTGCTAAGACGTAAGTCATTGGATCCAAATATGATAGAGTACTTTTTCTACTAAATTGATTCACTTTTTTCTTTGTTTTTGGAAACTTTCTCTATATTTGTAGAGAATTTTACGACTTAGTGCGGGATGGATGCATTTTTGGTCTGAACACTAAATGAAGCACGGAATGGAAATTACAAAAAAAATTGACGCCATGGAGAAGTTGCGCGCGCTCTGCACCGGCGAGAAGGGCGTCGCCAAGAGCAAGACGGCAACTACTCGCTTCAACCTCGCCTGGGGCCTTCTCGGCGCGGCTCTGACTCTAAGCTTCTCTTGGTGGGTGCTTGCGGCGTTGACCGGGCTATCCATGCTCGCTTTCACAGGCCTCTAAGAATATGCCAAGCTCGCCTTTATGTCAGCTCTGACTCTGATCTGGTTGTAATTCTTTTTTACCTCTAGTGTTCTACGTACTGCCGTGATTGTTGAATAGATTGGATTTTTTCGCAAAAAAACAAGTCCTTTTCACGCAATTTTTTTCCTACATTTATGTAAAGATGTTGTTTATAAGACTCGAACGTGTGACCTCGTGGTCACAAGGAAACAACTTTACCACTGCTCCAAAGATCCCCTTCGTCTTAAGGATGAGGTTGTATTCCTACAAAAAAAATGACTCCTGACCATAACAAAAAACAGATTTTTAAAAAATATTTGAATTGTTTCTGAAGTTGAAAGCATGGACACATTCAAGAGTTGGGACTTGGGAGCCCCCTGATATTTCCCCGTCCGGACCGGACGCCGGCGCCACGCTCCAATACCGCATCCTCTGCTTCTCCTCCCACGGCCCTCCTCAAAGATGCCGCCACGGCTCTAGTCCAACCTCCCGCGCCCCACCGGCACCGCACCACCGCCACATTCCACTCCCCACCACCGCCCCAACCCCCAAGCTCGGGCCTTTCCGCCGCCCCCACCGCCCCGCCGGCCATGGCCTCCCACCTCCGCCTCCACCTCGCCGCGCCGCCGCCCCCTGCCCTCCGCCAGCAGCACCTCCCCCGCCTCCGCCTGCCGCGCCCGCCCAGACTGCCCCTCCTCAGCCTCCCGTCCCCGGCGGCGCCCTCCTCCCTGCGTCCCCGCGTCCTCTCCCCCGCCCCGGCCCGGGCGAGGGTCGGCGGCGCCGAGGCGGAGGACTCGGACGGCGAGGGGGATGCTGGTGGCCTCGTCGGGGAGGACTCGGCCGTGTTCCGGCTGGCCGACCAGCGGGTGGCCTCCTGGGCCTACTTCGCCGGGATACTCTCCGTGGTGCTCTACGGGCTCAACGTGCTCTGGATCGACCCCGCCACCGGGGTCGGCACTGGGTTCCTCGACGCCGTCGCCGCCCTCTCTGACAGCCCCGAGGTGCGTCTCCCCAGGAACCATTCCCTGCTACTCCCAGCCTGCCTATATTACATGGAGCAAATGATTCATTCACTCCGTTGAACTAAAACCACGACGAGTAATTTGGGACGGAGGGAGTAGTAGAGTGATACACTAATCAGAAGGGGATGGTTTGGTTTGGGTACCTTCTTGCCTCAAATACTGTGGTGTCTAAATTTCTAGAACAACCAACTACTGTACCTTGGTATTTTACTTACTTTTGAAATTGGAACCCTTTCTTTATTAAGTATTGATCAAAGTTACATTAGATAAAATGAGGGGATCGAACCAGCTCACTAGAAGGTTCTTCCATGATTCCATCCACTCACAACTACCATATATACATTCTAGCAATCTTAGCAAGTTCGCGAGCAACTGAATTTGCCTCCCTGTAGCTCACCTTGGTCCAAGGGGAGATTCCATATTTGATCATCTTGTTGCTTGCCTCCAAAGAGTGGTTTCGACTTCGAAGCTTCATCATTGAATGGCTTGACTTCGAAGCGTTCTAGCACAAGGTCCTGAGAAAATTTTCATGGCAATCCATATGCCCTTAGGCCGGCGACAAGCTTGTGCCGTGGCTACAGAATGCTGTAGAGCATGACTGGGCTGATAAGGTAAAGGGTGCACGCTCCCCTTATCTCTCCGATGATATGACACGTATGGCGTCTTCGGAACGACTGCCTCTTCGACAGAGTGGCTGGGGATGCAGAGTGGGTTGATTCAATCCTCATGGAAATGGAGGCCCGGGGGCAGTGGCGGTGCCAGGATAAAAGCATGTGTAGTCACTTCAAAATAGTGTACTCAAATGTACAAATTTTCATGTATTTTTGCATGATTTATACTTGCTATATGACGTTTATTCCAAAGAGCTGTGTAGTCAAGTGACTACACAGCCTATGTGTGGCTTCGCCACTGCCCGGGGGAGGTTGCCACAACAAGCTCGGCCATGTGATGTCTTTTCAGAAGCAGTAGGATAGGAGTAGTTTAGCTGTACGGCTCGTTTTGCGCTCTTCTTCTGCTTCTTTGCTCTTTCCTGGCTGTTTCTGTTTTTTAACTTCATTTCGGATGTAAGTTTGACGTCACCTGAATGTTTTCTTCTAGTGCAAACTGGTGCGCACTTACGTGCATATTCAAGAAAAAACATGAACCTTAGCAAACGCAGTCCTTTGGCCGTGGGCTTACTGTAGCAATTTTTAGTTCGATGTCACACGACAGTTTAGATCATCAGTGGTTTTCATTTTTTGACTAAAATCCAGTTCTCAACAAATTTCCTGAACGATGTCACGCCCTATATTTTAACAATAACCAGGTAAAACCTCTTTTGCTGATTAGTAAATGCATGCCTGGTATGAATTACACTTGCTTTGCTATATCTATGAGAAAATCACACTTTTTCCATATTAGTAAGACTAGTGTAAATCTAGTAAATGTACAACTAATGAATCAAAATAAATAGTCTGTATTTGTGAATCCAAATTGATTTGTAATAACATGCTTCTGTTGGTATTTTTTGGCTGCATTGAGCATTTGTAGTGAAATGCTTTTCAACATCAATCATATATACTCCCTCTTTCCATGTTTACAAGGCCTATTAATCTTGTTTAGGTTAAGATTGTTCAAGTTTTGACCAAGTTCATAGAAAAGATATCAATACCTATGGTACCTAATAAAAATATATTTCATGATAGATCCAGTGATATTGATTTCGTACTGTAGATGTTTGATATTTGTTTCTGGAAACTTGGTCAAACTTTAAAAGTTTTGACTTAAGACAAGATTAATAGGCCTGGTATAAATGGGAGGAGTGCTAAATTGCATTGCGTTGCAATCATTTATATGATCCGGTTCATTAGTCATTTCTTGCTATTTTTCTTTATATTCATCTTTTACTGCTTGGGTTGTTTTTATTGTTGCTTTGATGGCATCATGATCCATAAAAATACATTTAACATCACGTATGGTAATATACTCTACCAGCCATTTCTTAGCTTGGCAATTAATTGTAATCATGTAGCTAGATACATAACTTTACCATCCGTCTCTCCATTGCAGGTTGTTTTGTTGCTCCTTACCCTCATCTTTGCTTTAGTCCATAGTGGCATGGCAAGCTTACGTGAAACTGGTGAGAAAATAATAGGCGAGCGAGCTTACCGCGTGCTGTTTGCTGGAATATCACTACCTCTGGCACTTAGCACTATTGTGAGTATTTTGTATTTTCTTTTTTTCTTTTTCTTTTGTTAGATGGTAAGCCTTCCTGTATCTTAGAAAGTTGTCCTATATAACTTGCAGGTCTACTTCATAAATCATCGTTACGGTGGTGTTCAGCTGTGGGATGTTAAAGGCGTCTCAGGCGTCCATGAGCTTGTTTGGCTGTCGAATTTTGTCTCATTCTTGTTTCTGTATCCATCTACTTTCAATCTTTTAGAAGTGGCAGCTGTGGACAAGCCAAAATTACACATGTGGGAAACTGGAATAATGCGCATCACGAGACATCCACAGGTAGTTTCCTCAAGGCCATGCTAGCTTATATGGGCCATGAAATCTTGTGCTAGGAGTTTGAAGCTCCTTTTCTGTATTGTGTGTCATGTTAATACGTACTTTATCTAATCAACAGTTATCTTTTTAGTTTGTTGGGCAGGTAATCTGGTGCCTAGCTCACACGCTATGGATCGGCAACTCTGTTGCCGTCGCGGCCTCCGTCGGATTGATCGGTCACCATGCATTTGGCGTTTGGAACGGCGACAGGAGGCTTGCGTCACGCTACGGCGAAGCCTTTGATGTCCTGAAGAAGAGGACCAGCGTCGTGCCGTTCGCTGCGATCATTGATGGACGGCAGAAACTGCCTGATGATTATTACAAGGAGTTCATCCGGTTACCGTACATCACGATCGTGGCTCTGACCCTGGGCGCGTACTTTGCGCATCCGTTGATGCAGGCGGCCAGCTACCGGCTTCCCTGGTAACTAATGGTGAATGGCAGGTTGATGATGTATGTATGTCATTTTGTAGTGTTACGGAAACATGCCAGCCAGCCAACACAAACAAAAGAAATAGTGGTGCATTTGTAGTGTGTGTATGGTGCCCCATGAGCAAATGGATCAGCTCGCCGCACTTAGGATTGTAATACAACTACTGGCCTGTTTGTTCAGGCATTCATTTGTAAGTAAAAGAGGACTACGCACCAAAAGAAACAATTGTCCAGCTGATGCTGCAGTCTAAAGCTCAAGCCATGCTGCAGCTTGGGAAACATCCCATAAATTGTGCATGTACTCGATGGTTACCGAATCAACTGAAGTTCTATCTTTGCTCTGAGTCAGTTTTTCAAATGTATAGAAATACATATCAACACCTGGAACATCAAATTAGTTTCATTGCATACTTTATATAAAATATATCTTGTACTATGTATGTTTAATGTTGTAAATTTTGTCATATTTTTTTGATAAATTTGTTTTGAGGGAGGGAAAAAAATTAGAACTTCAATTAATCTGGAATGGAGGGAGTAGAAGAACAAACAGTGCCGGCACACTGGACGTTGTTGGTACTGTTATCAGCACCCATTTGACCATTTGAGGGCATATACGATAATATTGTTGTATTTGTCTTCTAAAACGGAAACTTTGTTTCTGCCACTAGCTTTTACCCACTTTGCGTCTGCCACTATATTTTTTATTTTTGCAAGAGAACTTCCAATTTATTCATCTTCAATCGTGGCAATACAACAAACACCAGAAATAACAAAAATTACATCCAGATAGATTCGTAGACCACCTAGGAACGACTACAAGCACTGAAGCGAGCCGAAGGCTCGTCGCTATCATCGCCCCTCCCTCGCCAGAGCTGTGCAAAACTTGTTGTAGTAGATAGTCGGGAAGTCGTCATGCTAATGCCCTACAGGATCAGCGCACCGGAAGAGCAACCACATGCATTGAAGAGTACCATAGATTGAAAGGATCCAACATAAAAATATAAGAACGTAGACAAACTACAACTAGATCCAAGCAAATCCATCAAGGACAGACACGTCGGAGACACCTCCACATAGCCACCGACAATGCTAGATGCACCATGGAACGAGGGGATAGACCGGGAGAACCTTATCTCATCTTTAGGGAGCCGTCACCGTCTTATCTTCCCGAATAGGATGCAAATTATAACAAAGCTCGAAGGAGCATCTAAAAATGGAGCCTTCCCGCTGGCAAGGGCCGGGATCCATCGCACTTTTGCCACCTTTAGCTTTTGACAATGTATCTAAATGCCATTTTCGTAGCAAATGCAAGAAGAATCCTTTCACTTTGTCACTCTTAGCTTTTGACAATGTATCACAATTGCCACTTTATTTTTTCTGTTTTTTTTGCCACGGAATGATAATTGTGATGTATTGTCAAAATCTAAGAGTGGCAAAAGGGGAATGTCAAATTCTAAAGTGACACACGCAAAGTGGACAAAAATTAGAGTGGCGAAAAACAAAGTTTTTTTCAAAACTTCTAAAATACCTTTTGTTTTTGGCCACATCCGCCCCACCAAATCATGGGCAGCCAAAATTTTGGCGGACGATTTGCCTGCGCAGTTCGCCATGGAGTTAGCGTGAAAACTGATGTTTATTTATCTATTCGGAAAAGATATAAGATGTTTCTGAAGTGTAAAATATCTTACTAATTATTTTTTTGTATATAGATGTACAATTACTAAATGGAAAAGGTTTGTTTTAAACCGGCTGAAAACAGCGAGACGCAAGCCTCCTCCAGCGATCGACACGCGTCCCTGGTGGCCCCACGTGGCTGATTTGTAAATCATCCGGCTGATTTGTAGCAGCGCCCTTACTAAATCCCGTATTAAATCAGCGTCAACTAATATAGGGCGGAGGGAGTATTATATTTCTCAGGAAAATCAACCAAAACCACAACTTCGCATAGTCCGAGTGGGGCCGGCCTGTCAGCGCCCGTACGTGGAGTTTCATCTCAGCCGTCCGTGCAACGCTCCTCGTGATTCGTGCAGCGATGGTGGCCATGTCCTGGCCCACAAGTCACCGCGAAACGACCAAACCCCAAACCCTTCTCCCCCTTCCTTCCCCAACCCTTCCGGCGGCGGCGCGTAGGCTCTCGCTCCCTCCCCTCCCCACCGTCTCCGATGGCCCTCGTCGCCGGCTCCTACGAGCGCTTCATCTGGGGCTTCTCCCTCAAGGCCCTGGCCGCCGCGCCCCCCTCCTCCGAGCCCCAGGCCCTCGCGCCGCTCTTCTCCTACCCGGCCCACGCGGGGCCCATCCGCTGCGTGGCGGCCGCGCCGCGGGCGGGGCTCGCGGCCTCCGGCGGCGCCGACGACTCCATCCGCCTCTACGACCTGCGCGCCGCCGCCGACCTCGGCCCGCTCCTCGACCCCTCCGCCGCCGTCTCCGCGCTCGCCTTCCACTCCATCGGCCCCGTGCCCCGCAACCTCCTCGCCGCCTCCGACGACGGCCTGCTCCACATCTACGACGCCGACGGCTTCGCGCTCCTCACCTCGCTCCGCGTCTTCCCGCGGGGTCGCGAGGCCGCCGACGCCCTCGCCGTGCACCCCTCGGGCCGGGTCGCGCTCGCCGTCGGCCGCGCCGGGGGCCTCTCCATGGTCAACCTCCTCCGCGGCCGCCGCAGCTTCACCTGCCGCCTCGAGCGCCCCGCCTCGGCCGTCGCGTACGCCCAGGACGCCGCCGGCGGTGACCGGTTCGTCATGGCTGCCGAGGAGAAGGTCACCGTGCATGACTCCGAGGACGCCAGGATCATCCATGAGATGCGCTGCGACAAGAGGGTTCTTGCCTTAGCTCCATCAAAGGTATTCGCATTTGCTCCTGATAAACCACCTACATAGTTGTTAATCATGTCATGATAATAGATTTCTCTAGGAAAAAGAACATTGTCATAAGAGTGCTTATATCGCTTAATTTTACTAGTAGCTTCCTACCTACTGTAGGATTTAAAAGATTATGGCTGGTTAAGAGTGTACTTTGTATGGCTTGAGAAGTTCCTGAAAACTGTTACCCTGTCCATTGCAAATTTGGCAAACCTTTGGTCAACCATCTGACAGCCCATAATGCAAATTGTTTACCCTGTCCAATGCAAATCTGACCTTTGGTCAGCCATCTCACAGCCCATAAGACTCCTTGGTAGAACTTCATGTTGTGGTCTAGCTATCAGGACTCAGTTCTGTTTCCCCTTGTGAAGTCGGTGGATCTTCATATCATATACTTACTGTCATAACGCTTTAGCTTCACTTCCATTGCTTTTCTATTCTTTGTGCTATATAAATCTTTCTTCTAGAAATAGAAACACCACACGGATATGGGCGTATGCGTAATGTAACATTTTAGCTTCACTTCCGTTATATTCTTTTTGCTACAAATCTTTCTTCTAGAAGTAGAAACACCACACGAATATGGGCGTATGCTTAATGTCATAGCATTTTAGCTTCACTTCCATTGCTTTTATATTCTTTTTGCTACAAATCTTTCTTCTAGAAGTAGAAACACCACACGAATATGGGCGTATGCTTACTGTCATAGCATTTTAGCTTCACTTCCATTGCTTTTATATATTGCCCACTTCTTTATCATGTATTGTGCAGAATGGAGCTGTTTACACCGGAGGAGAGGATCGTGGTATTACTGCTTGGGATCTGTCGAGCGGCAAGGTTTCATCGCGCATCGAGGGCGCTCATTCAACTCGTGTAAAAGGGATTGTCATTTTCGATAACCAGAACAACGGATCTGAATCGAGCACTTTGGTTGCCTCGGCTTCATCTGATGGCATCATAAGGATCTGGGATGTTCGGATGATTGGAAGCGAGAAGCCTACTCCATTGGCAGAGGCCAACACAAAAGCAAGGCTAACATGCCTTGCTGGGACATCATTGAAATGTAAGTCCATGGAAGCTTCATCTATACATACATAAAACAGAGCATATCATTGATTATTCTCAGAAAAATGAATCGTGATTGATGTTAAACCTGGTTTCATGAGTCATGTGTTGATACTTGAACAAAATGCCTTTTTTTTTCATATGATCCTATTTGTCACTGGCATTTGTGTTCATTGGTGTCTCTTGATTCTGCAGGAGTTAATCAAGTGAGATGTTGAGTTTGAGTTAAACTATCTAAGAGAGGCTGGGCTACCAGTTTTGTGATGTTTAGTGTAGTCTATGTAGCGGGCTCTTACTGGTGATACGGACCGTGGAAACTCCAAGCTGGAAATCTTGAAGGCAGGCACTAGTTGGATGCATGGGAAATGTATGATATGAGAGCTAGTCATGGATTATACATCATCGTAGTTTGGCTTGAGGGCATGGACTGTTTAGATTAATGTCAAGGCGATTGCAAGATCCGGTTGTATCGATCACAAGTTTTCAGTGTGAACCATTTTGTTCTAATATTAAGCGTGCAGGTTGCCACAAATATGTAGCCCCCATGTATGAATTTCTACTCTCTTTTTTCCACCGTTCGATGATGTTCGCACCGACACCGAGTTTTCCAGTCATATACTGAATAATACTCGTACATGAACTGGTGTCTCACACTCAAACTGGAAACACTTGTCGACCTGATCATCACAACTTCACAAGAATGTTTTCAGTTGTAAAGATCTTTCTGTTCCTTTGGGGCAGGACATGTGGGTCGACTGATGAATATTTAGCTTGAGATGCTCATGCTAATACCAAGGATCTTGATGATATCCTAATATAAACTACTACTCACTCCACTAGTACAAAAAACTAATGATACTGGGGGAGTAGTATGATGGATGAAACAATCTATTTGAGGATCACCTCTGATAACAATCTCTTAAACAAAACCCACAGAAAACAAACAAATACATGTTGAGATTTATAACTAGCTCTCATTATCTCTCTTGGTTTACAATATGCTGAGATTTATTTTAAGACATGTTGCGGCTAGAGTTTCTTGAGCATGATGGGCGCGCCATGATCAGGCTGCAGGGTGGAGACCGGGAATGGGGCGTGCCTGTAGGACGGCGACAGCCCGAACTGGAAGCGCTGCAGTATCCTGCTCAGCGCCATCTTGGCCTCGATGAGCGCGAAGTTCTGGCCGATGCAGACCCGTGGGCCCCACCCGAACGGGAAGAACGCCGGCGACGACGAGCTCCCGGACGCCTTGGAGACGCCCTCGGCGAACCTCTCCGGCCTGAACTCGTCGGCGTCCTCTCCCCAGACGTCCGGGTCGTGGTGGAGGAACACGATGGGCAGCGAGAGGATCACCCCCGGCGGGTACCTGACGCCGCCCAGCTCCACCTCCGTGTACGTCTGCCGGTCGAACTGGATCACCGGCGGGTACAGCCTGAGCACCTCGTGCAGCACCATGGCCACCACCTTGAGCTGGTTTATGCCGTCCAGGTCCGGCTGGTCCTTGTCCCCGAAGACGTGCAGGACCTCCTCCCTCGCCCGGTCCTGCCACTCGGGGTGCATGCTCAGCGCGACCAGCGTCCAGGTGAGAAGCACGGCGGTGGTGTCCATTCCGGCGAAGTAGAAGAGCTTGAGCTCCCCGATGATGTCGTCCATGGTCATGATGGGCTTGGTGCTCCCGGCTTCCTTGGTCTCCGCGGCGTTGCACTCCATCAGCACGCCCAGCAGGTCATCGTTGCTGGCGCTGCCTTCTCTCATGGCCATCTCCCTCTTGCCGATTATGCCTTTGAGCAGCGACTCGACCTCGCGCGCGTTCGCCTTCACCCGTCTGTTGAGCTGCATTGGTAAGAACCTACTCAAGGAAAAAAGAGCAATAATCACAAGCGGGTAATGTGCAAAAGTGACCAGAGAGAGACCAAGAGTCTAACGGGAGACTCACTTGAAACCTGGGAGGTATAGGGTGTTGAGCATCTTCACCACATTCTGGGCCTGCTCCGACTGTATCTGGAAAATCCTCCTCCCTTCGCTGAAGCTGCTGCCGAACGCCGCGCGGGAGATCACGTCGCCGGTGAGGTTCTGGAACTCCGGCCACACGTCAATCTCCTTGGCCTCATCGGATCCCACATGATCCTCCCACCTAGCTACCAGCTCATTGCAGCAGGCAACGAAAGCGGGCATCATTTTCTGCATCACAAGTTCACAACCAAAGGCAAATTCAACATTATTCAGACAAGCGAGCAAGCGGCGCCTTGGAGTTGCATGTTCTGACATGAAGAAGAAGAAACGATCGCGCGTGGTTTGGTTTTCGCGCTTGCCTTGAGTTTCTCAAGATGAAATGCGGGGTTGATGATCTTCCGGTGAGCGGCCCATTTCTCGCCGTCGTGGCTCACCAGCCCGTTGGCCAGCCGCCTGACGATGCCATTGCTGAACTTGCGCTTCCGGAAGTGCCCGGACTTGTTGGCTAGTATCTCCCGCACCAGTTTAGGATCGTTCACGATCACCCTCGGCGTCGGGCCGAACCAGGTCACGGAGATCTTCCCTGCAATTTTTTAGCTTTCTAGAGTTTCAGACACGCAAGTCTGAACAAGTGACCATCACAGCCATGTTCACTAATAACTTCTTTAATATGCAAAAAAAAAATGTAATGATGGATTTAATTTATTTACCGTGCTCCTTGATCACGCTGTGGTACAGAGGGGCCACCCGCGCTGTGATATCGTGCGACGGCGGCAGCATGGGCTCCGACCGGGCCACGGCGACCAGCCGGGAAAACTCCTGCAGATCGCCGAACGGGAAGCGGTACGCCCTGCCGCCGAGGCCCTGAGCCTGGAGCGCTCGGCCCAGCCTCCGCGGGGTGACCCAGGCCAGCTCCAGCACCCTCCAGGCCCACCACAGAGCCACGAGCGCCGCAAGCGAGAGCAACAAGCTCCATTGTTGCGACAGCACAGCTCCGATCGCCATGGCTGATCCGAGCTCTGAAGCCTAGCTCACAGTTTGGTGTTGGGCATGGAATGCAAGAGGTGAGTGCTAGGAGGGAAGCTATGCTATGCAGAGAGGGAAGCCACTTATATATAATAAGCAGCAAACTCCTATGGATGTTATGATACTGTTTTGATGGAGTAACCAAAGCTGAATGGTGTTGATTTTGCTGACAAGCTTCTGCCATCAGTGCGTACGTATGTATCTAGTTGTCGGTGCAGGGAAACAAGGAGAAAGAAACAGAATGAAGAGTTTTGCAGCACTGAATGGAGGCAGTTATTTACCTTGGAGGAGGTCCTAATTACCATCCTCCGCAGTCCTGGACCGTACCTGGCTAGGGACTCGAGGGTGATCAGCTTCTGCTCAGCATGGTGTGACTGCAATTGTGTAATGGTTGGCTGGTGAAGTGTAAGGGAATAGATGGACACAGGGTTCGATCTACACTCTCTGTTGCAGTAGCAGGTTACAGTTCATCGGTACACGAATGGAGGAAGCACTCTCGAGAGGAGCCGAGGAGGAAGAAAGGTAAGAGGGGAAGTTGGCGTTGACTTGAACGACGTGGGGGTAGTAGCTGTGGGCGATGGCGACCGAGTTGAAGGAGATGCTGAAGTAGTCGTTGAAGCTGTCGACGGAGCCTTGCACGAAGCCGGCAACAACAGCGACGACACCCCACCTTCCTTGGAAATGTCCTTGATTGTAGCAGGAAGAGGACACCATACCACCCATGCCCGGTGCGCTCATGCTGATTACCATTGCCATTAGAATCTGCGACAGTTGAATATCAGAAGTCTGCCTTGTGACCCTCCCAGGATCGCATGACTTATGCACATCACCGGTAGGGTATTCGGTCGAAACGGCAACTGGAGCACTGGGAAGATCACATGAGTAATACCACCGTGGACACCCCTCGATTGTAGCTTGTATGTCTTCACGCCTGCAGGCATCCACATCAGGTTCAGGGAATGGCCAGTGCTGCTCACCCAACAGAGAAATAGAGTTGTCCAGCTTGCGATAAACAATAAGTGAGCGTAGAGCGACAAGCTTGCTGCATTATGAGCACCAATAGCTCGAATGCGCTCTCAATCCCATAGCTATTCTGCAGTTGCTGAGAAAGTAAGCGTGTCAGTGCACCTGCTGGTGTACTGAAAGCCGCCCACCCGAGACTGGCCAGTAACATTATCATCAGACACTTCTTTAGTTCCAGGAGCCCATAGCCTCTCAAACCGAACAAAGAAACGCCAATGACTATAGTTCCCAGAGGTACTGACTGCACATGAATTCAGATATGCAATGCACGTCTCCAACTCAATCAGTATCAACAAACTTCCCTCTGGTTTGGAGCCCAAAACATGGACAATTGTTGCTCTTAAATTCTTTGCACTCCACTGTACTAGGCTGCCCTGCCCTCTTGTGAACAGTACGAATAAGATCTCCGATGGAATGCGCAAATAATTGAACCACCACCACGTACCTTGCAGGAGAACATGCCCCTGAGTACTGACATTGTCGTGATCCGCAGTGTCTCTGGCCTTTTTTTAGGCTTAGGAAAACTACCTGCAGCAGCATGTTCAGAAAACTTCCAATGCCCCTGATCAAGAACAGTTGTAAACTGATGCTCAATAGGTTCCCATGAACAAACAACATTAACGGTGATAGTCACCAGTAAAGCAAAATTGTCAATAGTAGAATAGTATTAATCCGGAAGCTCACACTTGGGTAATTCTGGCCACACTGGTACTGCTCGGCCATTGCTTGAAAACGATGGCCTAGACGTGGGGCGGCGGGCTGATGTTGGCTGTCACGGGGATGTTGAGGCCGTGGAACCTGTCGTGGTGACCACAGGTGGCTACACCGATGGCCGCCGTGGTGTTGCAGAGGACGATGGCGAGCTCGGGGCCGAGCGCAGTTGTGGTGTTGCGAACCTCCGTTGCGACGGTGGCGGCGTCATGGGCTTGGTCGACGGCATCGACCTGGGTCGAGCACTCCGTCGAACAGGTGACGGGCACCATCGGGACGCAGACCGGGGTTGCATTGCATCATGGATCTCAAACTTGCGAGCGAATCTTTGGGTGGCTGTCGAAGAATTCAGCAAGATCGACCTCGGGAAAAGGCTCCCTCGCATCGGAACCACCACAGGACGCAATGTTCATCACCGGGTGCTGCCCCAGCTCCACTGGACACCACGCAGAGACAGCTGCTCGGACAAGATGCTATGCACGCTACCTGAAACGATGGAAGTAACATTAGACAAGACCGAAGTTCAGAATTGCCATGGATAGGGGCGCGGCGAGCGCGAGCGCGCGGGTGCCGGAGCCGACCAAGTCAAGGCGGCAGCGCTGGACACGTAGCCAGAGCACTGGCACTTGAGCAGAGTGAGGTCGGCGAGACTGGGGCACGCGGCGACGGCGCCGCCGACCGCGAGGCCGTCCAGAGACGCGCCGGAGATCTCCAGCACGCGAAGCCGCTCCGGGAGGCGCGCCAAGGAGGAGAAGGGGCAGCAACAGGCCGCCCTTGTGTGGGTGGTGTGGTTGGCATAGCTGAAGAGAGAGATTGGCTCTAAGAGCATCTCGCACGGCGGCCTCAAAAAATGCGCGCGGTAAATTGACTTTTTAGCGTGTGCGGGTTGTTTTTGTGCGCTCCAGCGATGACGGGAACCGATTGCGCGCGCGGGAAAAAACGGCAGCTCGCGCGCCTATAAATTGCAGCGCCCTCTACCACTCTCTTCATCTCGTCACCGCTCTCTCCACCCTTTGCCGCCGACACGCCACCGTAATGCCCACTCACACACTACCTAGGCCACGTACAGGCGCGGTGATCATGCACACGCGCCCACACACTCTGTATGCTAACATGTTGTTTGTGCTAGCATCATTTGGCACCACCACGAACCATAACATCTAATTGTCATTTCTGTTTGTTGTTTCTCATTTCCTTCACCCGCTCACGTTGTGCTTTCGTTGATCAATTCTTCTTGTATGGTTGTTAAATGTGAATGGGAAGCGCCTTATTTTAAGGTTTCTTTGCAGAAGCTATAGAACACATGCTAGTCCGGTGTGCTATTTTTTGTTCAGTTAATTAACCGTTTTCTTAATTTTCTGCAACATAATGGAAATTCTTGAAGACCAGCTTTTGGTAGCTTTAGGACACACACGGCATTTTTGAACTGGTCGAGAAGCTTGAAGGCTTTGATCTACAGTATATTACTTCCTACTCCCTCCGTTCCGAATTACTTGTCTTAGATTTGTCTAGATACAGAAGTATCTAGCATCAAAATGAGTCTAGATACGGATGTGTATCTAGACAAATCCAAGACAAGTAATTCGGAACGGAGGGGGCAGCTTTTAACTCGGGAGGCCGTTGAAGTCGGCCAAAGAAGCAATAGGCATCATGTACGTGTCCATAATAATTTGCTGGGCTGACAAACGGGCCCATGGCGCAACCTCACGCTGACCAGCATGGTCCACCTTGACCACAATAATTTGGGGGCGTCATCAAATAGTAAGAGCTTCTCTAAAATGAATTCAATGCGTAAGAGCTCAAGAAATCAAACCATTTCTAGTCCAGCAGCCAAGGCTAATTACCATTTAACTAGTACAAGTTCATCCTCGAAAAAAAAGGAAAGGCATTTCAACTTTCCATCATCTCACTTCAACTTATTGCACAAACCGAAAGGCACCATGGCCTCTTGATAATAAAGTTCGGCACCAGCTACTACTTCCCTCCTCGTGGGGAGTGCTCCTAGCAAAGCAAACAATGGCCACCAAACAGAGCCCCAGACACATCCATGGGCCCGGTCATTAGACGTCGCCGTCGACCACCATGCCACCCTCGTCTGCGGCGGTGTGCCGCAGCCGCTGGATCGCCTTCTCCACCTGCACGCATACATGACATAGCCGTGTCGCCATGAGCACCGCGACAAACAGAAACTGAGCAGAAGCTTCAGCCGAGATCATGCGTGAATGTGAAAAGGGCAAGCTCACCTCGCTCTCCCAGTTGGTCCTGGCCGTGATGACGATCAGTGCCACCGTCTGCACTGCGACCCCTATGATCAAGCCCCACCAGATCCCCTGAGAATTACCACAAACATATGATCATCAGACCTCCGGCAAAATGTTGCAAGATAGAGGTTAACTGACTATGAAATTAGCGCGGGAAGCTAATTGACTTACAGCTGCTCCCAGGCTTGTTTTGAACCCTAGAACGCATCCGATTGGCAGACCGATGATGTAGTAAGCCCCGACATTGACATAGGCAACTATGACTTGCCACCCGCTCCCGACGGCCACTCCTGCAGATATTTCAGAACGAATTTTCAGTTCCTTTGGTTGAGTGCAAACTAGGCACGTTGTGTTACTGCCAAGTGTTGCGTGTACCTGAGAGGATTGGCTGGATCCCATTCAAGAAGATGCTGATGGCCAGCAACGGCATCAGTGCAATGACAGCCTCAATCACCGTCGTGCTACTCGTGTAGAGGGTGCTCAGCGGGTACCTGAGGGCCATGACGACGATCGTGGCGAGAATGCTGAAGGCGATGCTCGCCGTGACGACCACCAGGACCGACAACCTCGCGACCTTTGGATGGCCAGCGCCAAGCTCGTTGCCGACGCGGATACTGCGTGTGCAAACGTTTGATCAGCAAGCGGAAATTGGTCTACATCTTGGTAGGTATCGGTCGTTTGCACTGACCTGGCCGCATAGCTTAAACCAAGCATGATTTGGAAGTCCCAGTTCCAGTAGTTGATGCTGAAACAAGTAAAAGAGATAGCGACGCAAGTTATATGTGAATATGGATTAGACATTAGAACTTCCAACAAGGTGTGTAACTATAACATGAGCTGAATCATCGTGTGGCCTACCAGATAGAGAGTGAATCAAGAGCAATCTCCGAGTTGGGGAGGAAGCCAGTCAGAAGCACAAATCCTTGCACGTACCAGACCTCCAATCTGAGCAAGAACACAATGATGCAAGACATAAACAAGCAAGACCTACCAAACAGTTAGCAATGGCTGATAAATTTACTCACGCTAGCATAACAGCCGACGCAAAGGCGAGCTTGGCATATCCCCAGAGGCCTCTGAAAGCGAGCATGGACAACCCGGTCCACGTCTCCTTACAAGCCGGGCTCCAGATGATGTACGCCCATGTCAACGCCACAAGCACCCACCAAGAGAAGCTCAGCGTCAGAGCCGCGCCGAGAAGGCCAAAGCTGAGAACGAAGACAGCGAGCCACGAGATGAGGATGTGGAAGACAAGCACAGCAAGCACCATGTACGCCACGGGGTTGACGATGTTCTGAGCCTGCAGGAACCTCTGCATCGGGCAGAAGAGTGCAAACGCGAGCAGCTGCGGCACCAGCCCACGAGCATACAGCTGCCCCGCCACAGCCACGTCCTCAGCCTGCCCAATGAGCCGCAGGAATGGGCCAGAGTACCAGTAGAAGAAAGTGATGGCGACGGCCGTCACAAACTGGAGGAGGAGCGCTCTCTGGCAAACAACGCCCATCGCCCTGTACCTCCTCGCACCGTAGGCCTGGCCGCACACCGTCTGCACTGCAGTCGACATGCCGAGCTGCATTCCGCATACAAGTGAGAAGACGTCGTTTCTAAGCAGCACAAAGGACTATACTACATAGTGCAAGAACTGAGTGCAGCTAGTTACCATGATGCCATAGGCTAGGCCCTGGATGCCGATGTTGGTGATGGAGGCCCCGGCAAGCTCCAGCTCACCAAGGTGGCCAACGAACATCTGTGTGACGAGGCTGAGAGTGAAGCTGAAGAGCGTGATGAGGATGGACGCCCATGAGATGCGCCACAGGTTGCCGGCCTCCCACAATGCCAGCCGCGACAGCACGTTGAATGGCACCGGCTCCCGCCGCAGCAGCTCCTCCGAGGCAGCTGACCGGTCATCGATGAACTCCAGCAACGGCGCCGTCACAGTGTCACCATCTCCCTCCATTGTCTCCTCCCCTTAAGTACTTCACTTGGTCTAGTTCATTATGGACCAAGCCTTTGTGATGCTGATATATGCACGAACATGTGTACTGTTCAGTAGCCCTTTGAGTGGCAGCTAACTAACATTCAGGTGCCATACCTACTAGTCTATTCGCTGGCAGCTAACTAAGCAGCACAACGTATGAAACGTTACCAACTGAACCCAAAACTATAAATCTGTCAGTTTTAGGTAGAAGAAATGAGTAAGCTTTCCAGCATGTAAACACATGATACATCAACATGTCAGATCAAATATTAAACATACTTGCCAGTTGCCAATAAACGCATGATATATCAACATGCCAGACAGCAATAGCTTACTTTTCTTGTTTCAGAAGACCTCTTTCTACAAACTTAATTATAAGCTTCCCAGCAGCTGGTTGTTTCTCTAAGGTCAGCTGATTGTCAACTTTTCGACACAATTTAATATCAGGAATTAAATTTCTCTGAAACATCTGGCACGCCACATTGTATGACTGAACTGCGAGACCTCTATTAAGAAAACTCTCCATCAGAATGTGGCATGTCTGAGCATCTCTCTGTGAGGCAGTTCTCAGTACCTTGCTGAGGAGACTGTAAGCTTCATTTATTTTACCTAATGCACATAGCTTCTCAATGACCTGATTGTATACACTCTTAAGCTCTTGTCTCGCTAACATCTTATCCAGCAGATCGAGTAATTCTTCCACTGTACCCTTCTCACAGTATCTATGTATCACTGTCCTGTATGTAACGAGTGTAGGGACAATTCCTCTATTAAGCATTTTCTTCACAAGCTCTGTCGCTTCTTTCAGTCGACCTTTCTTTCCCAAAGCATTGACAACAACAGTATAAGTTACAACATCTGGATGCCTGTTACTGAGATACAAGTCATCCAACAAAGACAGCGCTGATTCCAAATCCCCCTGCCGAGAAAATCCATGAATTACAGTAGTGAAGTTAATAACATTAATGGTACAACCTTTGCTTTGGCACTGCTCCATGAAGTCTTTGGCCTCTGCCGGCTTTCCTTCCTTACATAACGCATGGATCAGTAAGTTAATCTCCACAGTAGTGGGAAAGAAACCCTTCTGCAACATCTGGGCAACGACATCACATGATTCCTTTAGTTTCCCTTCTCTTCTAAACCCATGCATCACAACACTGTATGTGATATCACTTGGAGTCCACCACTCCTCTCCACTGTTGTTTAGCAATTCCCAAGCCTCTGAAGTTTTCCCAGCTTTGCAGAGACCATTTAACAGTGCAGTATGCGTGACTATGTTTGGCTTGCAGCCATTCTTATACATATGCTTCATCATCTTTCTTGCTTGATCAATTTCCCCGATCCGGCAGAACCCATCAACAACTGCGCTATATGTCACAACGTCAGGGTGACATTCTTTTGAGATCATCTCACCTACAACCCCCTTTGCCTCGGCCATCCTCCCATTCAAGCAGAAAGAGTGCACAACTGCACTATATCCAACCTCATCGACACGGAACCTTTTCCCCTCTGACTCCCTCAAGAATTCCAACGCCTCATCTGCATGCCCATACTTTGCAAGCACATGGATGAGCATGTTATACGTGACCTGATCTGGAAATAGACCCGCATCATTCATCATCCTCCCAAGCAAACCCCGCACCTCTGCCACCCTCTTCTCCTTGCACAAGAAGCCCATCACTGTATAATAGGTAATCTTATCAGGTGGGCACCCATTTTGCAGCATCACATCAATCATCTCTAGTGCCTCAACAACCCTCCGCACGCTACATAACCCCTTGATAAGGCAATTGTATGTGACTACATCCGGCTCGACCCCAACACGTCGCATCCGGTCGCTAAACTCAAGCGCCTTGTCAATGCGCCCGGCAAAGACAAGCGCATTCACCGCCACATTGCATATCAATATGTCAGGCGCACACCCGTCCTTCTGCATGAGTTGGAGCACGCGCATGGCAGAGCGGAGCTTCCCCGCACGGCTGTACGAGAGCATGAGGTGCGCGAACTGCTGCGTCCCGCGCCTCATGCGGCGACGAATCATGAGGCGCATGACGCGCCGGGCGGGGTCGTGGAGCCTGGTGCGGCTGAGGAGGCTCAGCATTTCGTCGAACACCTCCGGGGCGTGCCGGTAGCGCCACTGGCGGTCGGCCCAGCGGAAGAACTCGAACGCGGCGCGGGCGTCCGTCTGCGCCTGGGCGCGGAGCACGGCGCGGACCTGCGGCGGGGAGAGCACCCGGAGCAGGTGCCGGAGCTGCGCCTCCAGCTTCGGGGTCCACGAGCCGCGGAGCTCGAGCAGCTTGCAGGTGTCGCGCACGAGGCGGCTGCGCGACTCCTCCGCGAGGTCATCATCGTGGGGTATCTCCTTGACGACGGGCGCGGGGGCGAGTTCTCCCGCGGCGGCCGAGGAGGATGCGGCGGTGGTGCACAGGCGGCGAGGTTTGAGGAGGAGGAGAAATGGGTTTTTGGCTAGATGCCCGGCCATGGCGGCCGCTCGCGTGCGCGGGAGGAAATGGGTTTGGTGGTTAGGAAGGCGATTGGCAATGGCCCGCCGGATGGTGCCGCCGGCGGGCGGCGGCGGGCGGCAGGTCACTGGCCGACGATGGGTGGGCCGGAGCAAGCTGTGTGGGGTCACAGCGTCAGGGTAGCCCACATAGCCTTTTTGCTACGGTGTCCAATAGTAGTACGATTTTGCAATACCAGGCTTCTCCATCTTCAACTCTTTCGTCTGGCTTCACCCTCGTCTCGCGCTGTCTTTTAAGAGCAACTCTAGCAAAATCATCATATTAACAGCCTCCAAATGCTTATGAAGCAAATCTGTCGAGATGGTGCGTAAACTTAGAGCCTTCATATGTATTGCCTTCATAATCGTGGTTGAGGAGCAGTGTGTTTTGTGTTCGCGGATGGCCGATGGTTGCTGCTCATGGTGGTGGTGATGGCTCGTGGAATAAGATAGTTAGCATGAGGCATGGAAAGAGGCGCAAGGACGGCATGACTGGTCATTCTCGATTTTGTCGATGGGCGGCGCTGGTTATGAGGTCTGGATGGCACGAGGACGACGCCTGACTAACATGACCTTTCCCTAGTACGAGAGGACCGGGAAGAACGTACCACTAGTGTACCAGTTATCGTGCCTACGGTAAATGTTGGGTAGCCAAGTACGGAGATGATAACTGTTAAAAGCATATAGGTAGTTTATGTGTGTTGGCGCGTGCGGCAGACCTTGTCTCACAAAGCTCTGACAACGATGATGCCCTCCCGACTATGATGATGAAGGAGGTACTTTTCCTCTCTCTCCGACGACTACCTCTGTGGTGTTGGGGTTCAGAGACGGCTCATGGTTTTGGTTTGTGCAAGGAGTCCAATGAAATAGTTGCGCATGAGGCCAACACAATTAGTGCGTGGGGCAACAATATATTCCTAAAGGCTTCTCTGAATTTAAAATCTACATTGCTTAGATTGATCATCTAGTCCTCCATAGAAGATGTGTAATTCAAACCAAGGTAGTAAATTATGTTGAGGATAATTATCTAGTAAAACATAAAGTATGGTACCTTTGTAGGCTTTGATAAGACTTCACCTAGTTTTTGTCTCACATATCATACATGTGGCTCCATAGGATTTCTACACTAGATAGCCTAGATAACTTTTTTCCAAGCATGAAAGGTATATACCTACATATTAAATTAATACCCAAGCTTTCGCTTTGCCAGCCAAAGATTGATCAAAGAGTTTAAGTTAATAACCAAACATTTTGAATTAATAACCAAACGGAAGTTGTTTTGTGATCGGTGACCGATTCATCATGTATTCCGATTAATTGATGTAAGATGTGACAATTTAAGCGCATTAGCGTCACTATAAAGGTGATCATGAATTTTTTTCTTGTAGTTGCGACCATAGGTAAATAGAGCCATGGGTAAACAGCAAACCATGAAAATGTGATGCTAGTTAAAGATATAGAAAATAAATGTACTTTCTATTCATTAATGAAACCTGTTGCACCCAACTGTGCTTGACTAATGTGTTTCCAAGTTATTTTCATACCATTACCACTAAATTCAGTAAAATCAGGAACTTTATAACCTTGAAGGTACAAAACTGCATTGAAGCGTTCAACATGAAGCTTTTTTACACATGGCTCCTTACTTTTAGCTTGTTTTCGAAATTTCTTCAAACATCTTATGCAAATCCCCCCTTAATTTGGCTAAAATTGGGTCCGAGGTAGACAAAGATGCTTGGTGATAGCATATGAGCAACATGTGTACTAGCTAGGGTGCACCTTGTGGTGTGGGCGCCCAATCATAATTCAATAGAAGACTAAAGGGTGTTGTGACAAATTGGAAGCACTCATAATAAAACTAGAGCATGTAGGTGCAACCACAGGTTGATTGGTCTGGTTAAGACAAAAGTTCAACCACATAGGGCCCCCCGTGAAATAGGTAAAGTTAGATTAGGGTTTTCTACACAACATTATCGCTAGATGATGGAGGCGTATTTTTCTGAGCATTTGTATTTGCTGCAAATAAACCACTCCCTCTGTCCCAAAAATTCTTGTCTTAGATTTGTCTGAATACGGATGTATCAAGTCACGTTTTAGTATTAGATACATCCATATCTAGACAAATCTAAGATAAAAAATTTTGGACGGAGGGAGTATATTTCATTGCATTACCCTTATTAACAAGACTTTCAATCACAACCATTTTCCCTGGAGAATTTTTTTTCACTCAAAATGATTTCATCTTGCTTGATGTGAAGAGGACGAAATCTTATATAATAACTGAAAAGACAAAACATTTGATACAAGAGTTTCCATCAAGTTGGACTCATTGGAATTTTGCAATACAAAATGGATTCCAGAAAGTATTTTCTATGATTCCGATCCTCCGAAATTCCTACAAACTCTCTTTCAACTACAAGATCTCTTGTTTCAGATTATGTACGGCTACATCTAACGACTCCATTCAGACCAAAACATCAGGAATAAAATCTACTTTGTCATGGCATGGCCTGCTTCCCAGTTGGATCAATGTCACTTGCCTTCCATTCTTACTTCATCCAATCATTCCTATGCCTTGTGGCAGGAGGAGTCCCAAACTAGAAGAAGAGATGAAAGTATGGGACAGCCGATCACTTTGTCCGGCTTTGACCACAGGCCCACAGCCGGCGGCCAACATTAGCAGCATGAACTCGACGAGCAGAGCGAACTTTCGCTATTCCATGATCCAGAATAGCAAGATGCCCCAGAATGATCACTTTGTGGCCCTGCGACCTGCTGAAGCCATGAGCGTTGCTACAGCCGCGACGAACATGAGCAGCATCAACACGAGGAGAGTGTACGTTTTCTTCGACGACTTGCGGTACTCCCCGAACAGCACGATGCCCCAGAATGTGCTCACAAGTGGCAATGCCTGATGTTGAACAGCAATGCAGAAACAGTTAGATTCATATTCATAGTGCCCTCTTCTCTCTGAATATCCTTCTTGTAAGTTGCTAGCATCTTATTTAAAAGTTAAAACTATTATCTACCACAGGATAGTATTCTTAGGTAATAGTTTTAACATCTTGAATCATATACAGAATGTAAACATGCTTTTTTTTACGATGCTGGATGCGAGCATGTGCATATAAGAAAGGAGTAGACATTGATTGAACAAACAAACCTCAACAGCATCAGCAGCAGCATAACCAGCAGCCTGACCACCCATGAACTGGAAGCCATTGCCGAAGCCACAAAGCAAGCCGGCGAGGAGAGCCCACTGCCTGCCTTCCCAGTCACTCAGATAGGCCTTGAAGGATGACTTTGGCACGCCGGCCATCGGGCGGTAGAGGAACAAGATGTTGAGAGCCCGACACCGATGACAAAACACGACATGAAGAAGTAGAAGAAGGCGGTGTACACAACCAGATGCGGGACGCCGTCTTTCAGGGTGTGCCACTGGTCATTGGTGGCGAGGTTGAGTGCTGGGGAGAAGAGCGAGAGGCACACCCCGGCAAAGAAAACTAGCCCAAGCCCCTTGAGGGTGCTCGATCCAAACACCTGGAAAATGATGAACAAGTTTGATTAGATCACTTCACTTCACTTCATTGGTGTTGCAAAAATCCATCTAATACTATCTGATTTTTTTTGCTCTCTGAAATAAAATGACTTGTGACAGAATTAGTACGATTTTACCTTAACCGAACGCCGGCCTTCGAGCTCAATCAGGTACTCTGCAGTTCCTGCTTCAGCTCTGGTGACCTCTTCTGCACAAGCTCCATTCTCTATGTCCACCTCTAGTGCATCATGTATACCTTGTTTGCTTGGCTCCATACCTCCATTTGTCCTGTTGAATTAGACATTATAATAATGGTCAGAGAAGCAACCATAAAGACGTAAAATGGTTTACCAAAGATTGACGCCTAATGCATGTAGCTGATATAATTTGACTCGGTCTGACGGAAAAAATGTGCAAGAAAGTGAGATGTTACCCAAGGTTGTAGCCATTTTTGGATTCACTTAGTTTCTCTTCATTATCAGCTGCGTGTACAGCAGTCCCAAGGATGACTGCAACAAGGAAGCAAGCCACTCCAGTGAAAAGAATATCTGCCCTGTTGATGCGGTTGTCCAGGAAATAATTCAGTGTTGTGCCTGAAAATACAACACGCGTTAAAAATGAGCGGAATTCTTTGAGGATACAGGATGATTGCGCAGATAAATTGGTGCATCGGTTTAGTTAACCGTAAATGTTCTTTTTCAGATACCAGCTGTACTCATATCTTCAAGTCTGTTCACAAACTTACCTATTACAACAACCATGCTTGCGCAGATAACCTCAGTAACTGAGAGACCCACATATGCCCAAGCATATTGTGTAGAAAGGTTCCCAATACTGAGCACAAGGCCCCCTGCCATTGCAAACAGCACCGAAGGCCAGTTATCCTTCATAAAAAAGCATTCAGAGTCAGCAAACCGAATGAAAAATTATCTGTATCATCAGGAAGTTGTTGCATAAATAAATAAATGAATGATTATTTATAGACAGCTAAGCAAACCTGACTGAGATGGGTGAAGAAATTGGGCATGTCTTGCTTGCTCTCCCCAAGCTGGCCCAAGGTGAGCGCGATGAGGACTGCGGCGAGGAGGTTCGTGATCGAGTAATCAAGGTACGTGTGTTGTGGTAGCCGGCCCCTGCGCTCCAAGAGGGTGAGCAATGCTGGCCATGTGCCCAAGAAGAGGAGGGCGGCGCACATGAGAGCAATGGCACTGCCCTTATCTTCTACGATGAACATCTTGAGAGGCCTTGTTTGATGGAGAGCACACGATTCGGTTGAGAAGGGGGGCTGCCTTCAACCACCTGCAGGCATCAATCAGTTGAGAGGTTGGAATTTATTCTGGATACACATGCATGAATGCATGATCAATGGACACACTTATTTCTTCATCATCAATTGAGATTTTGACTTTTTAGATTGCGAATCCGGAATTAATTATGGATACACGTGATCAATGAGCACACTGATTTCTTTTTCATCGATTGAGATTTGATTTTTCAAGTTACGAATCTGGGATTAATTACGCATACTCAATGAGCACACTGATTGTTTTCGCAAAAAAAACCCGAAATAAATAAATGAACACACTGATTGTTTTTCGTAAAAAAAAACAAATTTGAACACACTGATTGTTTTTCGTAAAAAAAAACAAATTTGAACACACTGATTGTTTTTCGTAAAAAAAAACAAATTTGAACACACTGATTTCTTCATCCCTGCAAAGTTTGCAAGAAACTGAATGATTTGGAGCACTCGCTACGGGGAGTAAAAATGTCATAACAAAGCAAAACACAATAGATTACCACATGTCCATCAGATTAATCACCATGAAAGTGATTCGGTTCTTTTTCTAAACCCAAACTGAATATCATCAGATTCACTCGAAGTCCAACTCGGTGTGCACGAGTTTGGCATGCTCTCTCTGCTCGCCCAGAATACCAGCTAGTCTATCGGAGAGCATATGCATATGTGAATGTGAGTACAAGGAGAGGAGCGGGGTAAGTAGGAAGAGATACGTACCCGCCGCCGCCGGAGTTGGAGAAGACGATCCTGAACAAGTTGTGTGCTACTCCGTATGTTGCTTCCCTGCCTGCGGACCTGCGTTGCTATGTACTCCCTCCGGTCCTTTTTAGTTTGCATATAAGATTTGTCTGAAGTCAAGCCTCGTAAACTTTGAACAAGTTTATAAAAAAAATTTAATATTTAGAATGTGAGATCAACAATATTAGATACGTCATGACTTTAGTTTTCATGTTGTATAAATTTAGCATTGTAGATGTTAATATATTTTCATATAAATATGGTCAAACTTTATAAAGTTTGACTTCAAACAATTCTTATATGCAAAGTAAAAAGGACCGGAGGGAGTACTATGCCCTATCCCTATATATATGTTGAGACCGGTGGCGGTTGTCTTCCTTGGCGATTACGGCACTCACGTTGGTAGCAGCGATATCAGCCATCCAAGTTCAATCTCACGGCTGTCATCCCCCCAGTATCAGCCATCCAATTTCAATCTCATGGCTGTTAGTATATTTCTGTATTATTTATTTACATTTACATTTATACTTATTGTTGCTTATAAAAGCGCCAGTTGTAATTCTATTAAGCCATTAAATTTAGTGTACACAAGAAACCACTGCCCAACGATCTAATGCATTTAATCGTATCGAAGAGTCCATTTGGCTTCTATGGTCTGTCACCAAATCCAACGGCCCAAATTCAAGTGACAGCAATTGCATTTGATCTCCTAAATTAACTCTTCCTAATTTATTGCACGCATGCATGACATCGATTTACTCTTCTTAGACAAACTCTAGCCGATCCCTTATAACCGGTTAGAGGAGTAACAATCTGATTTTACTCCTCTAATCAGGACCTAGCCGAACCCCTAAAACCCATAAAGGATAATTTTTTTCTCCACCACTTATCCGGCGTCTATATTAACTCCACCGCTAATGGACGGAGTAAATACCACCACCCTCATCTGCCTCTCCTCCTCCCTCATCCCTGTTGTCGGCAACAACCTCGCCCCCCTCCTCCCCAATGGCCGGATCTCATGGCCGCCGGTCCCCGACACCCATCCGCAGCGCGGATCCGCGCCGCCACGAGCGAACCGCTGGCGCGTCCTCGACTCAAGTTCTCATGGGGCAAGGGGCCGCCGCCAGGGCTAGTGAGTGCGTTGCTGGATAGGGAGGACCGGGAGGCGAGGGAGCGGATCACGGCAGAGCCGTCAACGAGGAGTACATGGCGGACCTTCGCCGCCAGTACCCGAGCTCGTGGAGGTGGAGCACAAGATCTTCAGGGAACGCGCAACGGAGGGGGGAGGGGGGGTGGTCATTGACGTCTCAAGCGGCAAGGAGGACGGCGGCGCCGACGAGGATCTTCCCTGACTGTGGCGACGATGGCACAGGGCCGGACCCCGTGGGTGGTGGGATTTCGCGGGTGGAGTAGCTCGCCCTCTACAAGTCCGAAGATTGAGGTTTGAGACTATGCTTCGGTGGTTTAAGATGTAAATTATGTGTCAAATTAGACTATGCTTCGGCGGTTTATCGAATCTTTGTTCATTTATATTTTAAATTTGATTTTTACTCTGTTAAATATAGGAGATCGGCTAGAACCGACAAAATTTAGCGGAGTAAATATAGTTCATTAAAGTTTACTCTGTCTGTTTTCCTTCTCTATTTTTAAGGGATCGGCTAGAGTTGGCTGCGTAGGCGTAGATTTGTGCAGCAACAACCTTTCTGTCCATGATGCAAGTGCGTTCATCTCATTCCACCACTCTCTGATAGAGATAGCCTCTTGTGCGTGAGTGGTAGGTGCAGCTGGATTATCAGACCAATCTGCAACAAGTAGCCAGACAGAGATAGCGCGAGGTTGCAGGCGTCACAGAGGTTGCAGGCGTCATTTTGGGGAATTCCACGCACCGCCAAGCTCGACCTAGGCTTGTCAAATCTGAAGAGGGCGACAGAACCAATGAGTTGGGAGCGGTACGCAGTTACAGAAGTGTACACCTGAGAGTTGTTCCAAACCCAGCAGAAGTGTAATATCTGACGGGATTTGGGGTGTAGCAAGATGCATGCATGAATTGTTTCTCTGTGCAGAATGATTTGTAACAATCTAGTAGATCTAGGTGTTTGACACATTTAATCACAAATTTGATCCATTTACTATCAATCTGTAATCTTTGCTTGACATGCAGATTCACCCAATATCCAGAGAGAAACAGAGAAATTAGAAGACACGGCAGATCCTGAGTCTATCCTGGAAAGCATTCGCAGCAAGGTTGCCCTGACTGAACGTGCGTCGTTTTGGGATTTGGGGTGGAGTAAGATGCATGCATGGATGCTCTTTGTTTCTCTGTGCAGATAGATTTATACCAGGCCAAATGTGAAGCAACATCAAACCATGCAAAACTTGGATTATCTTCACTCTGTTTCCTCTGCACGACAACATGATAATCTAAGTGTTGTACCCTGATCAATCACCAGACAAAGATCCCACAGCAAAATGCCAGCATTGCAAGATGGCCAATGCACACGAAATACATTGATCTTTCACTGAACAAACTGAATTCAAAACTACAGTAGTATTTAAATTTACATTTTTTTAACACTCTGCAGGGGGATATTAATTTACAAGTTAAAACCTATGGTAAATGACGGTGCCTCAATTTCTCTACAACTCACAAATCTGCTGCAATAGCTAACAGAAGGCAAGAACCTTCAACTGAACCTCTTTCAGTGCTGGGGAAGACGAGGCAGCAGTGTCAGCTTGGGGAGGAAGATCTTCAGCTGAGCACGTATCAACATATATCAGCAGCCAATACTGCAAGGTAAATAAAGTTTGATACTGGTCGGTTCATCTATTATAAAAAGCTCGATTTCAAAACGTCATATGAATCAGAATAACCACGAGGACTAAACTTAGAATACATCTCTAGCATTGGCTACTAGAAGGGACAAGTGTATAGAAGAAAGAAAACATTAGACAGGCTCACAGGCCAACCATCAGTTTTAAAAAGCTCGATTTTGTATTCCTCAAAGAAAATCCCAGGAATATCTTGTTTTAGCACCATTTGACCAGCCCATCAAAAAACATCACACAAGAGGAAGAGTCACTAGTCACTACTAAGATTCAGTGGGCTATGGATTTCTGACAGGCTGAGCTTCAATTTTAAAAAGCGGAATTTTGAAACATCAAGTGTGTGAGAATAAGCAGAAGAGTCCTCATTTGCTAGAAACATCTCCATTCTAAGTAAAATCAGATGTTGAACGACTAACCCTCAAAACATATTGCACAAAATAACACAAAAGCAAAATACACAAATAGGACTATGTAAGCAGAAATTTATGGATCAGATTTCTGGCTTGGAACCCTCTAATGAGGATTACATGTGCGCACAGTATAATCATAGTCGATCATTTGGGGAAAGGATCCTCACATCCATTCAATATTCAATTTCCGATAAACGAAAAAAAACAGGGTGACAAACATAAACAAAGATGGATCCTATGGGATTACAGTTGCGCATAGTGTAATCCATCATTCAGGGAATCCTCACTACCATTAAGTTTACAAATCAGAACAGATAAACAAAGGAAAAATACAACAGAAAAAGAGGGCTAGAGAATGTTCGGTGAGATGGATCAGATTTATGGCTTGGAATCCTCTGATAAAGGATTACATTTGCGCACAATATAATCATAGTCGATCAGCTGGGGAAAGGATCCTCACTTCCATCTAAATGTTGGAAGCCAATGTTTAGACATAGCATATCCACCCAAACTATAAGAAGCTCGGAAATAAAACATCACCGGAAATTTGGACATTTTCTAATGTTACAAAATGTGCCAGAAGACAGGTAACACGACGCAGTTTGATAAAGCACCGTGTTGTTTAATGCTGGCTGGTGATTTCGTTCATCTATGCTTCTCTCTACAGGATGACCAAACTGTTAACAACAGGCCATTCTTCCAGTTGTGAAGCAACAAACATAAAACTTTTGTTCAGTAATCAAGCATAAAAAGCACAAAATCCAGTTCTGGGGGATGAACAATATGATCAAATATATCCGCAGTTCAGGTCTCCAAATTGCTTCGGCACCGAGCCATCAGATGGCACATCAGAAGAACGAAAGTATTTAGTTTGATCATCATTGGACAATTTTAAACATCAGATCAATGAGAAAACCATCAAACCCGGTGGAACATTCATAATAAAGCATCAAGAAAACACGATACTACCAGCGTCATGGCATTGTACAAAAATTACGCAGCTAAGCTCTTCAAAAACTGGGTTGAAAGTTCAAACTCATGGGTGGCGTCAGATAATAAGCGGAGTTTTGTAAACATATCAAAGATTCAGTGTATAGCATAGCATATTTCACATCATTTGCCACCCTTGGTTTGCACAGGAAGATAAATAAATTCAAGGGGATAAAAGAAGAGACAGACAAATAGAGCACATTAATGCTATCTAATCATCAGTTGCCAGCAGTACGGCTCAATTGTTTTAAGAAAAACATCTGCAACGGGATATTTTGATTAGACCATTTGACTCTAGAGCAACAACAAATGGTGGTAAGTAAACCATCTCTTTCCTTTGGACCTTCCTCCACCACCACGTAGTCCATTCTCTGGATAGGGTGCTTTTGTCAAACGCTTGTATGATTGTCATTCTAATTTATATCTGTTCAGGTTGTTCGAATTGGAAAACGATACAAAGTCCAATCAAATTCATCAAAAGAGATAGCAACGTCCAATCACATCACAAGAAATTCCACACTGGATAGCGAGAGGAACATTTGCTTTCTGCCTAACATTTTCTCATTGTCCAAGAACCATATGGATAAGTTTAAAAGGCACAAATATGATGAAGAGAAGCATACGAAAAAATAATGCAGTAACAAATAAACTACTGACAGCAAAGATCCAAAATACAAAGACAACTCAGTCCCTTAGATGTTCTTTGACCATGTGATCATTTCCACAGGAGTCATCACAGGTCTGTAACTGTAAAATTGGCTCATCATGGTTGTCAAAATCAAAATACCAAGAAAGGCGTCAATGGGCATATCAATCTCTAAAATTTGAACATATACCACATCAGAATCACAGAACATAAAAGTTGTATTTTGGAGAAAATATGGTAGGTGGACATCAGAATCACACATTTCCACAGCATGGCACACAGAGTGCACCAATCAGTCCCGAAAGATGGTGTGTTTTGTTTGTGTATTTCATCACTGTCCAGCCATATTTTACTCGATGATACACAAAAGAAAATATACATGGTAAATAACAGAATCAAGAACAAACAGAATATCAGGCTACATATCTAAAGAATTTTGGAAGTATTAAAAAACAAAAATAAAATCATAGACTAGGCAAAATATGGGCATATTCTTATATTCTTGTGTTAATAAATGTGCCAGAAGACAGGTAACACAACACGATTTGATATAATAAACACAACATTTTCGCGTTGCCAACTATAAGAGGAAAACATGATATAAACAACATTGTTTTGGGGCGGAAAGAAGACATAATAAAGAATTTCCTCAGTTCAGGTCTCCAAATTGCTTCCGCACCACGCCATGAGGTGGCACATCAGAAGAACGTAAGTATTTAGTTTGGTCATCATTGGAAGGTGTTTAGGTTGCCTCCAGAGAACAAGATAGTAAAAAACAAGTAAATTTCCCAAGAGCAACCTCAGAACATTTGTATATTTGTATCAACAGATTGGTATTTTTCAGAGAAGGCTGCCAAATAGCAAAACACAAATAGAGAAAAAAAAAGAACAACACTCTTCGATCCATATGAAAGAAAACACCCTAGGAAAAAAAATTTAAACTGACTATCCTCAGTTCAGGTCTCCACTTCTTCCAAATAGAGAATTTCAGAACAAGGAAAGTACCATGGTGAATGATGGTCGAGCTATCAGAGAATGCATTCTAGACAAATACATCTACATCAAGCAAAAGGATAGTACAACAAAAGTGAAGAAAGAACATCAAGGAACAATAGAAGATCATGGGTAGACCAGGAACAATAGAAGATCGAATCGGCGGTCCTCAGGGATTATGCTTATGATGTTCATTAACTAAGTAAACTCAGTTCTCAAAGATGTGCCATCACTGGACTCGCAGAACTGACTGACCTTAAGAGAAAAGGAACTTAAAACCATCAAACATACAACGATAAGAACGGGCAATTACAGTAGGCAAAGCAGATTCCATAAAGTATAGCCCTTTTGGAAAATTCAAGCCCGGTGAAATATAACAGAGGGATTGGATCATCAAGGAGACCGAGTCACATGATTCTGCACAAAAAGTGTTGTTCAACATGAACTAACACTCAAAATCTGATAAATTTGTCCTCAGAGTTATCGAATGACAGCATGGACGCATAATGCAAGGAAGGAATAAGCAGCATCAGCTCTCAAGCCTGGCAAGGTAAAAGCTCTTAGGCGAAACAAAAAATGTTTTGAGAAACAAGCCTTAAATTTATCATTACCGCCATAAATTTCCCAGCAGCAAAACATCTACAAATATATCAGAGAGGCATTAAGTCCCAGGATCCGATCAGTGCCAGGAAACTGTTTAATGGCCCAATATGCTTGTAGCTACCAAAGAAGGACCATTAGGGACAGTTAGATTAATTCTAATGGTTTTGCTAAAGCACATCTAGATGTGCCATAAGTATAGCACATCTAAATTCCATGCCATTGATTTTAGGTGAAGAATCATGTGATATTTTATTTTCTCCCTTCCTATTTTATTTTATTCTTGCTTTGAGTTACTTAGATGTGCAATAACTAGGAAACATCTAGATGTGTTCTAGACAGATCCTAATTTTAATAAATACTCCCTCCGCTCCTAAATAGAAGTCTTTTTAGAGATTCCACTATGGACTACATAGTGAGCAAACTGAGTTAATCTACACTCTAAAATATGTATATATACATCCGTATGTAGTTTGTAGTGAAATCTCTAAAAAGACTTATATTTAGGAATGGAGGGAGTACTACAAGAACAAGCTAAGTCAGAGAGAATCCCTCAAAGACCCACAGAAAATCGCACACATTGTAGGAAGGGACTGACATGGGGATTCCAACCAAGACAAACTAACAAAAGTCATGTGAAAGAACACTTGCAGGTATGAGAAAATTGTTTTTAGTTGTTAAAACCTCATAAAGCCACATAAATTTTTGCCACTTCAAAATCTGACAGTAATTCCAACATGTAGGCTAGGCATAACCATGTAATGCACAGATAGCACAAACAAGACTAATAACGGGTCATTGACAAGTAGGCCCTACCATACGAAGCAATTATACTGCTCTAAAACAGAAATCTCGCTGTGCATCCGAGCAAGTTGGCTATTCTTGGATTAAGAGAAAGCTAGGAGTAGTGAGAGTTGAAACAGTCAATTTTGCATGTGATCCAGTGTGATGTTTTTTATTGAAGACAAAAAGGCACACAAACGATTCATTGGAGACAAGCATGGTTCATGTTCACCATGGCAACCAATGTAATAGATAAACTATCGTACAAATTTCGGCGCAATTCCACAACAACTAAAAAGACGCCTAAGCCAATTTGTACCCACAAACATTGTCAGTAATCCTTCTGATACTGGAATGCAAGCTGTTCAGATTGGTTTTGACAGTCCCAATATTTGTTTATCGAATGTGATCAAAACATTATTTCCTTCTCAGCAAAGCCTTTACCCGCTGAAACACGATGGAGCATTTATTATTGGATTGATGAAATGCACTACAAAAAGCACATTGGAGGGAATCAGAAAGTGGGACTGAGATGCGATCAGAGCCTGTCGGGATGTATGCGTGTCTTCACCTTGTGACATCAGGGGATTGACAGACTATCATACATAACATCATCACCTCGCATCGAAATCAACCGATCCTCAAAACAAATCCAACATATCAATAATCAGAGAAATAAACATCCAGAAAATAACGGAGGGGCTCAGAACTTCTTAGAGGGTTGTGTCACCGACATCGGCACATCTGCCTCCGGCACAAGTTTTGTTCCTCATTGCCGGCGATAGCTTAGCACAAAAAACCAATCATCTCCAACACAAAAAAGACTCACGGGATACAAATATGTCACAAACACAGATGCTAGGGATACCGTCCAATAAGAATGACTTATTTAACCATATCAGTGCAATTTAGACAAATAACTGCTAGTTATGACAACCTTTGATGAATGGAGCCTCGGACCATCCTAGTTCATGCAAAATGTCGACAGAGTCCTGTTCAGCAACCAATACAAGTCATCACCGGCCAACATCTTAGACAATGAAAAGTAGGAAACGGATAGTGCACAGTAATCGTGTCAGATTCGAAGTATTCTCAGCACCCTTCCGAGGAAGTAAGACAGGGATAACTGTATTTTTACTTGTGATCTCATCATGCACGCCCATATTAATCAGCTCGAAAAAAAAAACAAATGATCAAATGATTGTGCAATCTACCATATCTTCGTATCAAAGATTAAAGAAATAACACAAGAATAGAAGAGAAAACTAAACTGAGAGGCATACGATAATACATGAATATATGTGGCGTTTCCAGGATAACCCGGCACAGGGAACGCCACCAATCATGATATACCACACATGAGAGAATCGCATGTGGCGTCCGAGACTAATTACCGCGAGGAACACAAGTCATCCTCAGGAATTGGTAATGAACGCGCATCAGCAATCAAACCAGAAGAAAAAAAACAGAAGAAAGGACTGAGCGATGGAATGGATGAAGTGGGAGCTCAGACAGCCAAGGGGATGTCTGCAGACGCCGCTGAAGAGGCGGCGTCAGAAACTCTAGTCCACAAATCTGTCATCACCGCCGCAACCTCTCGTCGACCATCGGAAGGAGCAAGACAGGACCGAACCATTGAACGAGCGACGCAGAGGGAGGGAGGAAAGAGAAGGGGGAGAGAGCCGCAGGGGATCCTCAACTTTGGGGTTTGGAGTATGGTGATGGCGTTGGTGGGGATTTAATACTTTTTCTTGAGGAGGTGAGGATTTATCTAGGGTTTCCGTCGGGTGCAGATGGGGCGGGCCGACGCATCGGCCTGCTGGGCTGCCGGGCGAGAGGCTAACGGGAGATTTTTCGGGAGTACAACAACTAAGTCCACTGTGGGCTGGACAAGTTCAAAAAAACAAAGCCCACCGTGGACCGACCGACGATTAGACGCGTCTCTCTCTCTCTCTGCTCGACCTACACCTTCAACTGTTGCCTAAAAAAACTGTTGCTCAAAAAAAAAAAAACTACTCCTTCAACTCAAAAATAAAATCCTCGGCCTACTCCTGATTTTCTCTCAGCCCAACTGGTTAAAGATATAACTATCATTTGAGTTTTCTTTTTTGAACCTTGAACGGCAGGAGAACCTCCTACTGTGAATTAAATTAAAGAATGAGTCATAATTTACAAAGAGTTTTTACATCCCCATGAGGTGGGGTGAGAAAGAGGACTATACTATTGAGGCTAAGATAGAGGGGATAGAGTTTTTATGCTTCTCCTTCACCCTATGAGTGAGGAGGGAGAAATCTTCCTTGAATCTTCTAAGCCACATGATTCCTTTGAGGGGACAATTTTCCTGAAGTGCTTGTTATTCCTCTCCTTTCAAATACTCCAAGCCGCGAGCAGAAAAGTTTCCATGAAGAGGGGTCGGTTCCAACTAAGTTTGGCCTCTAATATTCTTTGAAATGCTGTCGCCCCCTTGTCCAGGAAATGTGGAGGGCGGCCCAACATTGAGTACTGAATTGACACTCAAAAAATAGATGTTCCAACGTTTCCTCATCGGTTGAGTCACATAGAAGACACCCATGACCCTCTCCGATATTATAGTGCCTTCTTTTAAGCATATTTCGAGTGTTTAACCAGTCAACCAGTAGAAGCCAACCGAAGACTTTGATTTTCATAGTGGCCCTTGATTTCCAAATCCACCTGAACGTGTCATGGGCATGCATGTCTCTAAAGTACACTAAAAAAAGGACACATCCATGACATTTTGGGCCGAACGAAATTTTTTTCTGTCATACTTATGACACTTCTATGACGATAATTGTGACAAAACCCGGTATCATCATAGATGTGGTGGGGTCCTACTTCTATGACAAAAAATCATGACAGAAAATGGGCTTTTCGTCCTGGGCGGGCCGAAGACGCAGCTGTATGACATTATTTGGGCCGTCCATGACGGAAAAAAACCGTGGTAGAAGCGAGGGTGAGGAAAATGTTGGGGTGTTCCCGGTTATGGTGGGTGACCGGGGCCGAGCGATGCATGGAGGTTTGCGCGTTTCTCTTGTACACGCACACGCGTGGGTGCGAGGTGTTGGGCTCTAACTGAACCCGAGCGAGGCGTTCGCCTACTGAACCCGAGCGATTGCACTGCAGGCTACGCGTCGCGTTACTGAACCCGAGCGATCGATTGATGGCTGTTAACTAAACCCGACCGAGCGATTCCTTCGCTACTGATGCTAACTGAAGCCGATCAATGCTACCTCTTGATGAACAGTGAGCGTTGCTGGGGGGGGGGTTGTATGAACAGTTCCCGGTGGGGGTGGATGAATAGGACCCCGTGGTGTTGCCTCTGGATGAACAGGACCCCGATCGATCGAGCCGGTTGGGGCTGGATGAAAAGGACCCGGTGGAGGGCGGATGAACAGGACCACCCCGTGGAGGGCTGGATGAACAGTAGATGGTGGAGGGCTGGATGAACAGTAGCCCGTGGAGGGGTGGTTGAAACAGGAGCCCGTGGAGAGGGCTGGTTGAACAGTAGCCGGTGGAGTAGCGCGCGGTGGAGGCAGGATGAACAGGAGCCCGTGGATGAACAGTCGCAGGTGGAGGCTGGAGGAGGTCGACGGTGGATGAACAGTAGCCCGTGGAGGTTGGAGGGGGTCGTTGGTGGAGATGAACAGTATCCCGTGGAGTCCCGTTTTGCGGTATGCCACACCCCTCCCGATGAATATGACCCCCGTTTCGACCATAGTGCTCCAATACAAGTCTGTTTCCTCCGTTTTGTGATAAGCCACACCCGTCCCGATCAACAGGACCCCCGTTTCGACCGTAGAAGGTCCGTTTCCTCCGTTTTGCGGTACGCCAGACCCCTCCCGATAAACAGGATCCCGTTTTTGAACGTGGTCGGTCGAACACAAGGCCGTTTTCTCCGTTCTACGGTACACCAGGCCTCCTTTCCATCGGGTGTTCCGTCCAAGCCCTCCCGATGAACACGACGACGCATTCCGTTCCGACCTAGCCGGTTGGCTCCCCATGAACACGACGACGATGCAGTTTCTCCGTTCCGACCAAGCCATGTACACGAGCCCTGGCCGTACGTATGCGCGAGTAGGCGTTCGAGACCTCGCCCGTATGTACGTACGTGGCCGTATTTTCTTTCTTGCACACTGGCCGCTATACGTACGTGTACATGCTACGTGCGCGCCTCTACTATGACACGTGCGCCTCTACATCGACCAGTATGTACGTACACGTTTGCGACCAGAATGACAACGCTACGTACGCTTCGACCAGGTGGGTCCCGACTATCAGGCACTTTCTTGCGTGCGAAGATGTAGCTGGTGCGTCCCAACAGTTATGGGGCGAATCGTTTTTTTGCTCGGACACACTTCCTTGCGTGCGCAGATGTAGCTAGTGGGTCTCAACAGTAAGGGGGAAACTTTTTTTGCAAAATACGGTGGCCCGTCCGGTGGGTCCCCGCTGTTAGTGGAGGAATAATTATTTTGCGCGTAATAAGGAGGCACTTCCTTGATGCGGCCGTGGACCCAGCTGTCAACCTCTCTACGTACAGTCCACGTCCGATGGAAGCCGTTCCTTGACCACGTTGACCACGCCGCGCCGAGAGCACCAGGGCGGTGGACGACGGCGAGGCCTAGGAAGGGGACGACGCGGAGCCGGGGAAGACGTGGCAGTGGATGCCCACGCGTAGAGGAGTATGAGGGTTCACTTATTCGCTGCGGTGTGAGGCTACCGTCGCCGCAGAATAATAGGGAGTGTGGGTGAGTAGAGGGATGGCCTGGCTAGCGGTGGGAGTAGTAGGGGGCGGTGAGGCCTCCGTCGCATCGCAGCCGGCCATGGGAGGCAGGAGCACAAGGCACGACTGGCGCTGGTTTGGGTGGCTGGAGCAAGAAGGCCAGAGGTTGAAGAAGCACTACAGCCATTGGATGGACATTGTACGGTCACTGGAGCTAGAATCGTGCATATTGACTAAGTTGACAAAGCCCTCCGTCCCCGTCAAATTAGTAGGCCCACAAGTCAGCCTGCCACTATACTGGGTCCCAACTAGCAGGGGAGTATTCATTTTTTGTGCGTAATAAGGAGGCACTTCCTTGCGTGCGAAGATATAGCTGGTGGGTCCGAGCTGTCAGCGACGGTAACGTTGTTTTCGCGAAATACAGAGGCCGTTTCGGTGGGTCACAGATGTCAGGCGGAGGAATCATTATTTTGCGCGTAATAAGGAGGCATTTCCTTGCATGCGGCCATGGACCCAGCTGTCAGCCTCTCCACGTACAGTCCACTTCAGATGCATGTCGATCGTTGACCACGTTGACCAGGACGCGCCAAGAGCACCAGGGCGGTGGACGACGGCGAGGCCTAGGAAGGGGACGACACGGAGCCGGGGAAGACACGACAGTGGATGCCCACACATAGAGGAGTATGAGGGTTCACTGATTCGCTGCGGTGTGAGGCTGTCGTCGCCGTAGAATAACAGGGGGTGTGGGTGAGTAGAGGGATGGCCTGGCCAGCAGTGGGAGTAGTAGGGGGCGGTGAGGCCTCCGCGGCATCATAGCTGGCCACGGGAGGCAGGAACATGAGGCACGACCGGCGCTGGTTTGGGCGGCTGGAGCAAGAAGACCGGAGGTTGAAGAAGCACTACGACTATTGGATGGACATCGTACGGTCACTGGAGCTAGAATCGTTCATATTGACTAAGTTTACAAAGCCCTCCGTCCCCGTCAACTTAGTTGGCCCACAAGTCAGCCTTCCACTATTGTGGGTCCTAGCTAGCAGGGGGAGTATTCATTTTTTTGTGCGTAATAAGGAGGCACTTCCTTGCGTGCAAAGATATAGCTGGTGGGTCCGAGCTGTCAGCGGCGGTAACGTTGTTTTCGTGAAATACAAAGGCCCTTTCGGTGGGTCCCAGATGTCAGGTGGAGGAATCATTATTTTGCGCGTAATAAGGAGGCATTCCCTCACGTGCGGCCGTGGACCCAGTTGTCAGCCTCTCCACGTACAGTCCACTTCAGATGCATGTCAGTCGTTGACCACGTTGACCATGCTGCGCCAAGAGCACCAGAGCGGTGGACGATGGCGAGGCCTAGGAAGGGAACGACACGGAGGCAGGGAAGACTTTGGCAGTTGTTTCTCACGCGGAGGGGAGTATGACTATACGAGGGTTTACTGGTTCGTCTGCCGTCGTCGGAGAAAAACAGCAGGTGTGGTGAGTAGAGGGATGACTAGGCCAGCGATGGGAGTACGGTGGAGCGGTGAGGCCTGCGCGGGAGCATAGCCGGCCGTGGGGAGGAGGGAGCAGGCAGTACCGCCGGCGCTTGTTTGAGCGCCTGGAGCAGGAAGAGCAGAGATTGAATAAGCACGACGGCCGTTGGATGGACATCCAACAGTCACTGCTTGTGCATCAACTTTTTTTTAGGAAAGCCTCAAATCTGTGAAAAACATCATACAATCCATATGCCATTATTCTTAATAATTTACAACCCATTTGCTAATTCTTAAGATTTTTTTGGAGCCCACATTTTTTTGTTAGCATTGCAGCCCATATTGTAGCCATGGTTAAAAATATATATGAAATTTTGCATATTTCGGTGCGGTCCGAACTGTTTTTAATATCGAAATTTCGAGTCACATTCAAACTGATTTTAAAAATAAATGTATATCAATATAAAATCCAATAAATTGTCCACGCATAAAAATCAATACAATTTAAAATCTCGAAATGATAAAAAAGAAATTTGAAACTAATTGCCGGTTTGATGTGTTTTAAAAATGTACGACTCATTTCTCATTACTGATAGGCCATTTTCTCGGCTAACCGAATGAAACTCTCCTCGTCTTGAAATATTTGCAGCCCAACAGGCGTGACAAAGCGACTTACATGGAAAATCACAAAAAAACTGGGTTGTGGCTGTGGACCCAGCTGCGGCCGTGGACCCAACTGTCAGCCTCTCCACGTACAGTACTCTTCCGATGGAAGTCGGTCGTTGACCACATTGACCACGCCGCGCCGAGAGGACCAAGGCGGTGGACGACAGTGAGGCCTAGGAAGGGGACGACGCGGAACCGGGGAAGACGCGGCAGTGGATGCCCACGTGGAGAGGAGTACGAGGGTTCACTGGTTCGGCTGCAGTGTGGGGCTGCCGTCGCCGCAGAGTAATAGGGGGTGTGGGTGCGTAGAGGGATGCCCTAGCCAGCGGTGGGAGTAGTAGGGGGTAGTGAGGCCTCCGCGGTATCACGGCCGGCCACGGGAGGCAGGAGCACGCGACACGACCGGCGCTGGTTTGGGCGGCTGGAGCAAGAAGACCACAGGTTGAAGAAGCACTACGACCGTTGGATGAACATCGTACGGTAACTGGAGCTAGAATTGTTCATATTGACTAAGTTGACAAAGCCCTACGTCCCGGTCAACTTGGTAGGCCCACAAGTCAACCTCCCACTATGCTGGGTTCCAGCTGGCAGGGGGAGTATTCATTTTTTTGTGCGTAATAAGGAGGCACTTCATTGCGTGCGAAGATAGCTGGTGGGTCCGACCTGTCAGCGGGGGGCACGTTTTTTTCGTGAAATACAGAGGCCCTTCCGGTGGGTCCCAGATGTCAGGTAGAGGAATCAAAGACTTGAGAAGGCGTACAGAACAAGCTAGTGTACCAGTAAAGAGACGTTGCTGAGTTTTAGAAAAAAGAGAGACGTGCTCCTGTAGCTGCTTCGAATCCAAACCTAGAGTATGACTATATATGGTGCTATGCTACTCTACAAGTAATAATGAAACTGACATATCCAACGTTCGGTTCTCCTCTTCTCTACTTACTCTGCCTAGCATCAGAAGCTCTGGCCGCAGCAACCATGTCCGCTGGCTGCTCGTCCACCTGCTCTTCAGCACACAACAACCAAATATGTGCCAAGTCGCCACCCATACCATCGCCTGTGGGTCTCATCACACCCCCGCCGGCACGCGCACCGCAGCCGGTTGCTCATCGCAACCCGCTGCCGTTGGTGTGGTGCCACTGCTGCAAATCACGCAGAGTCATCCGTCGCGTCTCAACCACAATCCTCAACCCTGGGCGAGTCTTCTACAAATGCCCGAATCATGGGGTAATAATATGTTTAAGTGTTGATCTGCTGCTTTCAATTGCTGATTTTTTTAATAGTTTGGTTGATGAGCTTCCAATTTGATTCGTGCAGAAAAGGAAAGATTCGTGTGATTTGTATTTCTGGGAAGTTGCTGATGTGGGGGAGTGCAACTACATTGATTATTTGGTTAGCCGAGGAATCCCAATACCAGCAGGTTGGGGTGTTGAACAAGTACAAGTAACTGAAGGAACGACAGAAGAGGAAGATGCATAGCAGAAGGTTAAAGATGCAGTTCCTCTGATCATGGCCAAGCAACAGCTGCTGAATGACCTTGACAACAATGAGGAGATGAAAGATCTTGTGAAGATAATGGGCAAAATCGATGTTCTCTGTAGGATGATTGTCTCTTTATTTGCAGTGTATGTAGCACTCGTGATGTATTCAGTGGCTATGATATGAACACTTTGCTAAAACTAGTAATGAATGAAGCCTATGTAGCAGGCTCGGCGTAGTGTTGTGAACATCTAATGATTTCTATTAACGGAAATTAGGGGTATCCCCTTTTGCTCATAAATAAATAAATAGTAGAAACTCTTTTGGTAATAAATAAATAAATTAGCAGAGGCCCTGTCGGGTCAACTTTGTTCTCATTCGAAGACGTTGAGAAAATTGCAGTCCAACAGCAAACTATGTCATCAAATTCAAGTTTCACAGCCAAATATGAGTACAACTAAACAACAATGTCATCATGTTTTAGTCATCATACAATCACCAAACACAAATCAACATACATAACAAGTGATGTTCTCACAGGAAAATACTAAACACCATGTTCATCAGGTTTCAGTTGTCATAGCAAACACAATTTCACATAGTAGATAAGAAAACATCTTCTGACAGGCAAATACGACAAAAGCAATGTAATCATCATCCGCAGCAGCATCAACATCTTCGTCATGTGTATCAGTCTGAATCGTAATTCCCCACGGTGTCATCTTCTTCTTCGTCCTCAACGTCCTCGAACGTTGGCTTCTTCTTGATCAACTCTTGCATGTCCACATCACGACAGACAATCTTTTCGCCGGCGTCATTGACGTGATGGTTTTCAAAGATATTAGGAACATCTGTGTTATCTTGTACATCAGGAGCAGTGTAAACATCATCTTGTTGCGCAACTTCATTAAACGAATTCCTCTGCTCAAAACTTTGCAATACTCTCCAGTCATCGCTACGTGCAAATGTGTCTTCCAAGAAAAATATCTGTGTTGCTTGATTTGCCAAAATAAAAGGCTCGTTGGTCTGGTACGCCGCCTTGACATTGATGGATTTTAAATAATCATTAGCTATGGGTTTTGCGATCCTGGAAAATAGGTTATACCAACAACATCACAACAGAACCACACACCAATGATCCTCGAAACTGGAGATATACTGCAACTGAACAATGTCTGTTATGTTAGCATACATTTCAGTTGTCTCTTTGTCATACGTATCCGTGCTCATGATGGCACTGTTTTGTGTCTTCGTGCCTTCGTCTCGTGCAATGGTGTTGTAGCGCACATCTCCAACAACGCAAGATTCATAATGTCTTACCCGAGTATCAGGACCCATTGCTAGTGAGTAAAGGGCATCATCAACTGCCTGCCCATCCTCCCGCATCTTCTTAAGCTATGGTTAGAAAATAGATAAGCCGATCATCTTATGTACTCAATATATTACAAAAACTGACAGTGCAATTCAAAAGCTTACATGGCTCTTGAACCATTTTGCAAATCCCGCCATAACCAGTTTGTCAATGTTTATTGGATTTTGCGGCAATAACTCCTTTTTGTAGATGCTGCACAACATAGTGATCGCGTCAAACATCTAAATATATAGGAATGTGCTGCAAGTTTAGTAGATTACAATGTATAAGCTGCAGTACTTAGCACTTACTTGATATAAGGTAGTATCTCAGGACAGTTATTCAACACATACCAAACCATTTTGTCCAAATCTTTAGGTTTGTCCTCTTGTCGACTCTTCCCTGTAACTCGAACAGAATAATCGAAAACATTGAGCCCGGGATTGTCTTCATCCACCTCTTTGCTAAGGTGACAGCTGTTTCAATGTATTTTGAGCAGAATGTCAAAGCTTCTGTAGCAATGTAGACCTCTGCAATGGAACCCTCGGGTCTAGCTCTGTTTCTAACACAACCCTTGAAAATGCCTAGCCGCCTTTCAATAGGGTACATCCAGCCATACTGTATTGGACCTCTAAGTAGTGCCTCATCAGGTAGATGAACAACCAAATGCACCATCACATCAAAGAAGGCTGGAGGATATATCTTCTCAAGGTTGCATAGGATAGTTGGTATCTTGTCTCTAAGACGCTCCAAAGCATCTATCCTGATATTTCTACTGCAGAGTTCCCTGAAGAATTGTCCCAACTCTGCAACTGCTTTGTATAGGTCAGGGCGGCCCAATCCTATAAGGATAACAGGTAAAACCCTTTGAAGTAGGATGTGGCAATCATGAGTTTTCAACCCTTGTACCTTTTTTCCATCTGCACCGACTCTCCTTTCAGGGTTGGAAGCAAATCCATGTGGGAATCTCACACATGACAGGACCTCACAGAATTCTTTTCTTTTTACCTTGTCCAAGACGTACACAGCTGGTGCCATATCCCGTGGTTTACCTCCAACTTGCACCTGCAAATCCTGTCTGATACCCAGGTGTGTCAAATCAATCCTAGATTTTAAGGTATCTTTCGTCTTGCCTTCAATATTAAGAAGTGTGCCGATAATGCTGTCACATATATTTTTCTCGATGTGCATCACATCAAGATTATGCCACAGATCCAAATCTTTCCAATACTCCAAGCCCCACAAAGTGGACCCTGCGGGTAAACAATAATCTCTCTTCTTCCCTGCCACGCTTCTTTTTCCTGCTACCATTACCAGGATGGTTCCCTGGTGTAATATGCCTGACCTTCTCTAATTCCACTTGCAACTCATCAGCGGTGAGCCTCTTTGGCGCATCACGGTTTTCATGTTTTGCATTGAACACATGTCTTCGGTATTTTCTAGGATGCGGCTTGTCCTTGGCAAGGAAATGACGGTGTCCAATGTAACGGATCTTGCTAAGTATTGCATATGACAGCGGATTCCTGTCACAATGAACACATGCATTGTAACCATGTGTCGTTCTCCCTGACATAGTGCCCAAAGCCGGATAATTATGGATGCACCAAATTATAATAGCACACAGAAAGAAATCAGCTGGTGGGCTGCTATAGAGGTCTCGAGTGAGAACACCCCTCCATAGCTGTTGAAGTTCCTCCACAAGAGGCTCCATGAACAAATCAAAATCCTTTCCAGGACTTTTTGGACCTGGGATGAGCAAGGCCATCATGTAGTTTGATTCTTTGGTGCATACATTTGGAGGCATGTTGTAAGGGATAACAAGCACTAGCCACATGCTATACGTGGCGCTCTGGTGGCCAAATGGGTTAAATCCATTTGAAGCTAAGCCAAGTCTAATGTTTCTCGGGTCAGCAGCAAACTTTTCGTGTTTCTGATTGAAGCTTTTCCACTCACTACCATGTGATGGATGGCTCATTACATTCTGATCTCTGTACTCCTGGTTCCTAGAATGCCACAGTACATCCTCTCTTGTTTCAGCATCATGAAACAACCTCTGCAATCTTGGTGTAATTGGAAAATGTCTCAGAACATTATGAGGAATCCTCTTCACAGCATCGCCATCTTTCCATCTTGATGATTTGCATTTCGGGCATTCACTTAAGTTGGCATAATCCTTCCGGAACAGAACACAATTATTCTTACAAACATGGATCATATCATATCCAATTCCAACTGCACGGAGGAAATTCTTCATTTTACTGTAGGTGTGTGGCAGCTCAGACGCATTTGGGAAAGCTTTGTGGAAAGCAGCCAACATCGCATCGAATGATTTGTTGGTCATCCGCTTAGATGTCTTCACCTGAAGAAAGGTGACCGTAGCTGAGAATACTGACAACTTATTTCCTGGGGTGACAGCCACATTGCATTGTTCCAACATGCGGGGCCACCACTTTTCTTCTACAAGTGAAAGTTCACGGAATGCACGAACATTTCATAGCATTGTTTCAATGTTGGTCAAACTCACTGGCTCCGCCACCACCTCCTCCTCCTCCTCTTCCACCTGAGTATCAGGCAGATCAAGATGGTGATCTGCTGCTTCCACGTAGTCAATAACATTGACGTTCACAGCTTCACCATGATGAACCCACCTAGTATATGTGACCGACATCCCATACAATTGTAGATGATTTTGCATAGTTGACTGGGGTCTTGTAACTGAATTCATACAACTACTACACGGGCAGAGCACATATGATTTCGGACCACCGTACTCAGCTCTGATAAAGTTCATGAAGTTTTCAACCCCCTCGACATATGCAGCAGAGAATATTTGAGCAGAAGTTATCCAGGTCCTGTCCATCTATGAGACATACAAATTAGTTCTTCTACTAGATGTTACCAGAAAAAGATATATGCTTTTTTATGAAGTCTAGAAAAAAATACGTAGGTCGATGTCTAAAGCTATGGCAAGATATTTGGACGAGCAGATCTAAGTAACGAAATATATGTAAAGCTAATTCAGCAAACAGATTTGAGTGCTAAATTATGGCAGGCTGTTTCAGCAGTCAATGAGGCCGAGCTCACATCCATCGAACTATCGAAGGCCATCACAGGAACAAAGATCGAGTATAAAACGGTGCAGAGCTATTTCACCTAATAGATTGGCTACTAGACCATGGCAATCTACGTCACAATAAATATATGGCAGGATATTTTAGCAACTAATCAGCCTTGGCACGCCATCTCAGCTAAGCAAATTGAGTGCAGAACAGAGCAAGGAAGCTTCTTAAGCAGAGCATATTGACTGTGAACTAGTACTTCGGCAAATAGTGAAATTAACAACGTCTATCAGCTAACATTCAGCGCTACACCGACATGCACGGGGCCTCAGTCTAGAATGCGCGTACCGTGGGAGAAGCTGACCACCGTGCGTATCCACACGAACATCACCAGCGGTGGCGGCGCTGACCGCCGTGCGCCTCTACAAGAACATCGCCAGCGGTGGTGGCGCGGCTAGAGGACGGCAGTCTACGAGAGCGTACTGTGGGAGCGAGAGGATCGTCGTGCGTCCCCCTCGATGAACCGCGGCACCGACGTATTGGTGCGGTGGGGAGGGCGGCTTTGGCGGAGCGAATGGAGTGGAGGGGGACGGGGGGAGGGGGTTTGGGGAATATTATTGGCTAGTTGGTCGAAGGGCAGTTGAATCTAGGATTTGGGGGGAATTTTTGGGTGGGGGGAGGATTTTCACGCGGTGGGCGGGGGGAGTTTGGTGCATGGCCGGTTTCTCCAAGTGTAGTCCCACGTGTCAGTCAAGGGGCAAGCCGAAGCGTGTTCCATTTGCGTGAGCCGTGTGCAGGACCGAACGTGTGTGGGGTGCAATGCGACCGCGACAGGGGTGCTGTGAGTGTACCTCCTTTTTTACTTTTAAACTAGGTACTTCGCTCCCTCAAAAAAAACTTGTTTCTTCGCGCGATCCATCGATACTACTACTAGTAATCCAGTAATCCCGACTAAAATGGCGCGGCCGGGTCTTTTCCTGCGCGATATGCTGGGAGGTTGGTGATACGTCTCCAACGTATCTATAATTTTTGATTGTTCCATGCTATTATATTATCAACTTTGGATGTTTGTGGGCTTTATTATACACTTTTATATCATTTTTGGGACTAACCTATTAACCCAGAGCCTAGTGCCAGTTTCTGTTTTTACCTTGTTTTAGGGTTTCGAAGAAAAGGAAAATCAAACGGAGTCCAATTGACCTGAAACTTCACGGAACTCATTTTTGAAAGGAAAGAAACCCAGAAGACTTGGAGTGCACGTTAGGGGACCTTCGAGGAGGCCACGAGGTAGGGGGCGCGCCCACCCCCCTAGGGGGCGCCCTCCACCCTCGTGGGCCCCTCGTGGCCCCCCTGACGTACTTCTTCTGCCTCTATATCTCCATATACCCTAAAACTTCCAGGGAGCACAATAGATCGGGAGTTCCGCCACCAGAAGCCTCCGTAGCCACCGAAAGCCAATCTAAACCCATTCCGGCACCCTGTCGGAGGGGGCAATCCCTCTCTGGTGGCCATCTTCATCATCCTGGTGCTCTCCATGACGAGGAGGGAGTAGTTCTCCCTCGGGGCTGAGGGTATGTACCAGTAGCTATGTGTTTGATCTCTCTCTCGTGTTCTTGAGATGATACGATCTTGATGTATCGCGAGCTTTGCTATTATATTTGGATCCTATGATGTTTTCTCCCCCCTCTACTCTCTTGTAATGAATTGAGTTTTCCCTTTGAAGTTATCTTATCGGATCGAGTCTATAAAGATTTGAGAACACTTGATGTATGTCTTTTCGTGCATATCTGTGGTGACAATGGGATATCACGTAATTCACTTGATGTATGTTTTGGCGATCAACTTGCAGGTTCTGCCCATGAACCTATGCATAGGGGTTGGCACACGTTTTCGTCATGATTCTCCGACAGGAACTTTGGGGCACTCTTTGAGGTTCTATGTGTTGGTTGAATAGATGAATCTAAGATTGTGTGATGCATATCGTATAATCGTACCCATGGATACTTGAGGTGACATTGGAGTATCTAGGTGACATTAGGGTTTTGGTTGATGTGTGTCTTAAGGTGTTATTCTAGTACGAACTCTAGGGCTGGTTGTGACACTTATAGGAATAGCCCAACGGATTGATTGGAAAGAATAACTTTGAGGTGGTTTTGTACCCTACCATAATCTCTTCGTTCGTTCTCCGCTATTAGTGACTTTGGAGTGACTCTCTGTTGCATGTTGAGGGATAGTTATGTGATCCAATTATGTTATCATTGTTGAGGGAACTTACACTAGCGAAAGTATGAACCCTAGGCCTTGTTTCAACACATTGCAATACCGTTTACGCTCACTTTTATCATTAGTTACCTTGCTGTTTTTATATTTTCAGATTACAAAAACCATTATCTACCATCCATATACCACTTGTATCACCATCTCTTCGCCGAACTAGTGGACCTATACAATTTACCATTGTATTGGGTGTGTTGGGGACACAAGAGACTCTTTGTTATTTGGTTGCAGGGTTGCTTGAGAGAGACCATCTTCATCCTACGCCTCCTACGGATTGATAAACCTTAGGTCATCCACTTGAGGGAAATTTGCTACTGTCCTACAAACCTCTGCACTTGGAGGCCCAACAACGTCTACAAGAAAGAAGGTTGTGTAGTAGACATCAAGCTCTTTTCCCGGCGCCGTTGCTGGGGAGGTGAGTGCTTGAAGGTATATCTTTAGATCTTGCAATCGAGTCTTTTAGTTTCTTGTTTTATCACTAGTTTAGTTTATAAAAGAAAACTATAAAAAATGGAATTGAGTTTGTCTCATACGCTTCACCTTTTTAATATCTTTCGTGAGTATGGTGGAAAGGATAATTGTGCTCAAGTGCTAGAAGAAGAAATCTATAAAATGTTTGGCACTAAATATTTGAATGATGAGAATGATTGCAATGTTGTTAGTATGAATTCCTTGAATATCCATGATGCTAATGATATGCAAAGCCACAAGCTTGGGGAAGCTATGTTTGATGAAGATGATATTTTTTGTCCCCCAAGTTTTGATGAGCAAATTTATTATGATGAAAGCATGCCTCCTATTTATGATGATTATATTGATGAAAGTGGATTTGGAGAGGTCATGCCTTTATTTTTTGATGAACCCACTATTTCGGAGGAGGTTCCAATTGATTATGAGAACAAAATTGCTATCTATGATGATTATTGTGATGACTTGTATGCTATTAATAATAATGATAAACATGAAACATGTAATCATGATTTTAGTTTTTAATTGGATTATGCCTCACATGATAGCTATTTTGTTGAGTTTGCTCCCACTACTATTCATGAGAAGAATTTTGCTTATGTGGAGAGTAATAAAATTTCTACGCTTGTAGATCATGAAAAGAATGCTTTATGTGATAATTATATTGTTGAATTCATTCATGATGCTACTGAAAATTATTATTAGGGAGGAATATATGCTTGTAGGAATTGCAATAATATCAAGTTTCCTCTCTATGTGCTTAAAGTTTTGAAGTTATGCTTGTTTTACCTTCCTACGCTAGTTGATTATTGTTCCCACAAGTTGTTTTATCACAAAATCCCCATGCATAGGAAGAGGGTTAGACTTAAATGTGCTAGTCGTATTCTTCATGATGCTCTCTTTATATTTCAATTCTTATCTTTTATGTGAGCATCATTGAAATCATCATGCCTAGATAGGGGCATTAAACGATAGCGCTTGTTGGGAGGCAACCCAATTTTATTTTAGTTCCTTGCTTTTTACTCCTGCTTAGTAATAAATAATTCATCTAGCCTCTGTTTAGATGTGGTTTTACGCATTTAATTAGTGTTTGTGCCAAGTAGAACCTTTGGGAAGACTTGGGGGAAGTCTTTGCGATCATGCTGTAAAAAACAGAAACTTTAGCGCTCACAAGAATTGCTTCCATTTTTTATTGGAGAGTGATATTTAGTTAATTATTTTTGAAGATGATTAATAGATAAATTCCTCAGGTCCTTAAATTTATTTGTGAATTTTATAAGTTCCAGAAATATACATTTGATCCATATTACTACAGACTGTTCTGTTTTTGACAGATTCTGTTTTTCATGTGTTGTTTACTTATTTTGATGAATCAATGGCTAGTAAAAGAGTTTATAAACCATAGACAAGTTGGAATACAGTAGGTTTAACACCAATATAAATAAAGAATGAGTTCATTACAGTACCTTGAAGTGTTGTTTTGTTTTCTTTCGCTAACGGAGCTTACGAGTTTTCTGTTAAGTTTTGTGTTGTGAAGTTTTCAAGTTTTGGGTGAAGATTCGATGGACTATGGAATAAGGAGTGGCAAGCGCCTAACTTGGGGATGCCCAAGGCACCCCAAGGTAATATTCAAGGATATCCAAGAGCCTAAGCTTGGGGATGCCCCGGAAGGCATCCCCTCTTTCGTCTTCGTTCATCGGTAACTTTACTTGGAGCTATATTTTTATTCGCCACATGATATGTGTTTTGCTTGGAGCGTCAATTTATTTTGTTAGTATTTGCTTGATTTTATTTATAACAATGTTTTTCATCTTTTATTTCAATAAAAGTGGCATTGATAGCCTTTACTATGCCTATTTTAGAAGTCCACATGTTGCTGTTTGAAAACAGAAAGTTTACCGTTATTGCAATAATTCCCTAGAAAATTCAGAATGTGATACAATGTTGAAACCTTTTTCATATTAAGCTCTGATAAATTTACTACAGTGGGAATTTTCTTTCATAATTTTTAAAGCTAGGGAAGTATGGATGTTGCTGCATTCTTTACAGACTGTCCTGTTTAGGCAGATTGCTGTTATGTTTGCATTGTTTGCATATGTTTGCTTCTTTAATGATTGTATTTGAGGATAGGACTATTAAATATGTAGACGCATTTAGTATGCAATGTTGAATAATAATTTTAGTGATTTGCTACAGTAGAGTATGATAAGGTTTTGGCAATGGTTTATACTAACTTATCTCACAAGTCCTTGTTGAGTTTTATGTGGATGAAGCTTTTGAGATTTAGGGAGACCGTGCTATGAGAGGAATTAAGGAGACACAAAAGCTCAAGCTTGGGGATGCCCAAGGCATCCCAAGATAATATTTCAAGAGGTCTCAAGCGTCTAAGCTTGGGGATGCCCGGTTGGCATCCCACCTTTCTTCTTCAACAACTATCGGTTAGTATCGGTTGATCATAAGTTTTTGCTTCTTCAAATGATGTTTGCTATTCTTAGATGTCATTTTATTTTGTTTTGCTTTCTGTTTGAATAAAATACCAAGATCTGAAATTATTAAATGTTAGAGAGTCTCACATAGCTAAATAATTATTTAACTACTCATTGATCTTCACTTATATCTTTCGGAGTAGTTTGTCGTTTGCTCTAGTGCTTCACTTATATCTTTTTAGAGCACGGTGGTGGTTTTATTTTATAGGAATTAATGAACTCTCATGCTTCACTTAGATTATTTTGAAAGTCTTAATAGCATGGTAATTTTCTTAAAATCCTAATATGCTAGGTATTCAAGATTAATAAATTTTTTCTTATGAGTGTGTTGAATACTAAGAGAAGTTTGATGCTTGATTATTGTTTTGAGATATGGAGGTAATAATATCAAAGTCGTGCTAGTTGAGTAGTTGTGAATTTGAGAAATGCTTGTGTTGAAGTTTGCAAGTCCGGTAGCATGCACGTATGGTAAACGTTGTGTAACAAATTTGAAACATGAGGTGTTATTTGATTGTCTTCCTTATGAGTGGCGGTCGGGGACGAGCGATGGTCTTTTCCTACCAATCTATCCCCCTAGGAGCATGCGCGTAGTGCCAAGGTTTTTGATGACTTGTAGATTTTTGCAATAAGTATGTGATTTCTTTATGACTAATGTTGAGTCCATGGATTATACACACTCTCACCCTTCCATCCTTGCTAGCCTCTTCGGTATCATGCATTGCCCTTTCTCACATTGAGAGTTGGTGCAAACTTCGCCGGTGCATCCAAACCCCGTGATATGATACGCTCTATCACACATAAACCTCCTTATATCTTCCTCAAAACAGCCACCATACCTACCTATTATGGCATTTCCATAGCCATTCCGAGATATATTGCCATGCAACTTTCCAGCGTTCCGTTTATCATGACACATTCATCATTGTCATATTGCTTTGCATGATCATGTAGTTGACATCGTATTTGTGGCAAAGCCACCGTTCATAATTTTTCATACATGTCACTCTTGATTCATCGCAATCCCGGTACACCGCTAGAGGCGTTCATATAGAGTCATACTTTGTTCTAGTATCGATTTGTAATCATTGAGTTGTAAATAAATAGAAGTGTGATGATCATCATTTTCTAGAGCATTGTCCCAAGTGAGGAATAAAAAAAAGAGAAAGGCCATAAAAAAGAGAAGGCCCCCCCAAAAAGAGAATGGTCATAAAAAAAGAGAAGGCCAAAAAAATGGAAAAAATGAAAAAGAGAGAAAAAGAGAGAAGGGACAATGCTACTATCCTTTGCCACACTTGTGCTTCAAAGTAGCACCATAATCTTCATGATAGAGAGTCTCTTGTTTTGTCACTTTCATATACTAGTGGGGAATTTTCATTATAAAACTTGGCTTGTACATTCCAACAATGAGCCTCCTCAAGTGCCCTAGGTCTTCGTGAGCAAGCAAGTTGGATTCACACCCACTTAGTTTCTTTTGTTGAGCTTTCATACATTTATAGCTCTAGTGCATCCGTTGCATGGCAATCCCTACTCCTTGCATTAACATCAATCGACGGGCATCTCCATAGCCCATTGATTAGCCTCGTTGATGTGAGACTTTCTCCTTTTTGTCTTCTCCACATAACCCCCTAATTATATTCTATTCCACCCATAGTGCTATGTCCATGGCCCGCGCTCATATATTGCGTGAAAGTTTATAGGTTTGATATTACTGAAGTATGAAACAATTGCTTGGCTTGTCATCGTGGTTGTGCATGATGAGAGCATTCTTGTGTGACGAAAATGGAGCATGACTAAACTATATGATTTTGTAGGGATGAACTTTCTTTGGCCATGTTATTTTGAGAAGACATGATTGCTTAGTTAGTATGCTTGAAGTATTATTATTTTTATGTCAATATTAAACTTTTGTCTTGAATCTTATGGATCTGAATATTCTTGCCACAATAAAGAGAACTACATGGATAAATATGTTAGGTAGCATTCCACATAAAAATTCTGTTTTTATCATTTACCTACTCGAGGACGAGCAGGAATTAAGCTTGGGGATGCTGATACGTCTCCAACGTATCTATAATTTTTGATTGTTCCATGCTATTATATTATCAAATTTGGATGTTTATGGGATTTGTTATACACTTTTATATCATTTTGGGACTAACCTATTAACCCAGAGCCCAGTGCCAGTTTCTGTTTTTACCTTGTTTTAGGGTTTTGAAGAAAAGGAAAATCAAATGGAGTCCAATTGACCTGAAACTTCACGGAACTCATTTTTGGAAGGAAAGAAGCCCAGAAGACTTGGAGTGCACATCAGGGGACCTTCGAGGAGGCCACGAGGTAGGGGGCGCGCCCACCCCCCTAGGGGGCGCCCTCCACCCTCGTGGGCCCCTCGTGGCCCCCTGACGTACTTCTTCCGCCTATATATCTCCATATACCCTAAAACTTCCAGGGAGCACAATAGATCGGGAGTTCCGCCGCCAGAAGCCTCCGTAGCAACTGAAAGCCAATCTAGACCCGTTCCGGCACCCTGCCGGAGGGGCAATCCCTCTCCGGTGGCCATCTTCATCATCCCGGTGCTCTCCATGACGAGGAGGGAGTAGTTCTCCCTCGGGGCTGAGGGTATGTACCAGTAGCTATGTGTTTGATCTCTCTCTCTCTCTCTCATGTTCTTGAGATGATACGATCTTGATGTATCGCGAGCTTTGCTATTATATTTGGATCCTATGATGTTTTCTCCCCCCTACTCTCTTGTAATGAATTGAGTTTTCCCTTTGAAGTTATCTTATCGGATTGAGTCTTTAATGATTTGAGAACACTTGATGTATGTCTTGCCGTTCATATCTATGGTGACAATGGGATATCACGTGATTCACTTGATGTATGTTTTGGTGATCAACTTGCGGGTTCCGCCCATGAACCTATGCATAGGGGTTGGCACACGTTTTCGTCATGATTCTCTGGTAGAAACTTTGGGGCACTCTTTGATGTTCTATGTGTTGGTTGAATAGATGAATCTGAGATTGTGTGATGCATATCGTATAATCATACCCACAGATACTTGAGGTGACATTGGAGTATCTAGGTGACATTAGGGTTTTGGTTGATGTGTGTCTTAAGGTGGTTATTCTAGTACGAAATCTAGGGCTGTTTGTGACACTTATAGGAATAGCCCAACGGATTGATTGGAAAGAATAACTTTGAGGTGGTTTCGTACCTTACCATAATCTCTTCGTTCCTTCTCCGCTATTAGTGACTTTGGAGTGACTCTCTGTTGCATGTTGAGGGATAGTTATGTGATCCAATTATGTTATCATTGTTGAGGGAACTTACACTAGCGAAAGTAATGAACCCTAGGCCTTGTTTCAATGCATTGCAATACCGTTTACGCTCACTTTTATCATTAGTTATCTTGCTGTTTTTATATTTTCAGATTACAAAAACCATTATCTACCATCCATATACCACTTGTATCACCATCTCTTCGCCGAACTAGTGCACCTATACAATTTACCATTGTATTGGGTGTGTTGGGGACACAAGAGACTCTTTGTTATTTGGTTGCAGGGTTGCTTGAGAGAGACCATCTTCATCCTACGCCTCCTACGGATTGATAAACCTTAGGTCATCCACTTGAGGGAAATCTGCTACTGTCCTGCAAACCTCTGCACTTGGAGGCCCAACAATGTCTACAAGAAAGAAGGTTGTGTAGTAGACATCAGTTGGCTTAGTTGGGTTTTTAGGACGAGTAATGCTACACCTACGTAATCCCAGTTACATAATTAACGTAATGTGAAACGTGTGAGCTGTTGATTGTAGATTGGGGGGAAGGAGGGGCCCACCACCATGAAAATCAGGGGAGGAGGGAGAGGCAATTTATGCTAACCCTTTCGTAGGTTCCCATAGACGTAGAAATATGTGAAATGCGTGAATGTGTAGTGGACGTACTATTGGAGTGCCTAAGATAAATTGTGTATGTATAGACCCTATGTGTCTATTTTACTTTGCATGTTAGCTTTGTCTCGGTTCAATAGAAAGCAGAGTTGGTGATGATGGTGTGCATGTCATCCTGCAATATGGACCGTCCGATCTATATCTAATGGATAGGAAGGAAACTATGACAATTTACCCGCAGTCCTCTCCACATTTGCCGATAAGGCCTTCCCTCATTCATCCTTTTCTCCCACAAGATCTTGATCTTCCGTGCAACGCACGGGCATCTTGCTAGTGCTCCTACAATATACTATATTATCGTGAAAGTTCATATACACTAGCCGAGATTAATGCAAACATAGTAGATTTTCATTACATTTCGAACTTTTATAGGACAGAAAAATAAAACAAACCCGACCCTAAACCTATTCTATGGCAGCGATCGATGTCCCCCATCTGCGATCTCTATGTAGGGGGGCGGGGTTCAAGACCCGTGAAGTGAAGGTGCGGTCTCCGGCGAGGAAGAGTAGAACATGGGATACAGGCCGGCCAGTTGGCACACCATGCCCTGCCGCCTCCCATTCCCTACTCATCCTCGGAGGAGTCCTCGACCTCGGCGGTGCCGGACGTTGGACGGCGGCAAGTAGGATGCGTGGCTGACGGTGCTCCCATCGCCGACCGCCAGCGTGGCCACCGCTTGTGCGGTCTCGTCCACGTCTGGCTACACCGCTATTGCATCGCGAGAGGCGACTTGAGCGAGGGAGGCGACCTCGAGCTTCATCCCCGAAGACAAGCTCTCCCGCAGAGCATTCGCGCTTGCGGTCATGGCGAATGTGGTGCCAGGTAGGAGGATGATGCGCTATGGTGTGGAGGTTAGCTGGGTGTTGCCGCTTTAAGTAGCGCATTCTGGTGAGGCCAAGCGTCCTGGTGCGTCATTAAGTCGCCGGAGTTGGTTCCTCGGGCACCGAGCCTCTTAACAACGACATACGGACGAACGGCATGAATGCGGGCAGCTGGGGCTGGCTGAGAATGCACCGCGCGATGGCGCGAGGGACGAGGATTTTTGGTGTGCCAGGGTAGTCAACTACGGTCGTGGCAATGTTGGAGATGCCCTTTGCTCACATGCGATCGACGCATGTCATTGAAAAAGCAAGACAACCCGGCATGGTCTCAGGTCCTGAGGATGCAGTTGGCCGCGCTACACCACTCCGCAGACGCGTCCCGACGCCCCGTGCATCCTCGACGAGCTGGGTGTTGGGGTGTGTTTGGATTGTGGCAAAAGTGCACCTTACCAAAATTTTGGTCATGACCCAAAGATTGGTCTTTGTTTGGATGGTTGCCATTTTTTGGGCATGCAAATGAACTCTAGCCAACTCTAGTTCATTTTTCTTGCCAATGTCGGCCAAATCATGGGCAACCAAAACCTCAACCAAAATTTTGGATACCCAATGCTTTGATGGGGCAACCTTGGGCACAAACCAAACATACTGTTGGTCGTGCCACAACACTAACGTCACCCTCGACACACTGAAACCGAGCGTGTCTAGCGACGATGAGCGTGTCGCTCACCGCGGTCGTCGTGTCTAGAGGCGGTGCTGGAGCTGCGCCACGTTGTTGGCCCCCACGACCCACATGAACGGTTGCCGGTGGCGAGGAGGTCGTGCGCCAGCTCCTCCATTGGACTAGTCTGCGCTACATCGTCCGGACAGGTGTGCCCCACATGTCGGTTTCCCTGTTTTCCCGGCCATATTTGAGCGTCAGTGCTCCGCGTTGCGCATTAGGCCTTTCACTATGTAGGCCAAGCGAGACAACTTATTGTTTATTTGAGCCATTCAAGTATAATCATGTGGCGTTTGCTTATTTCTCATTCCTCTCCAACCCTCTTCTCCATCAATCATGTCGCCCTCCGGTCGAGTCCATCCTCCCGCATGCCTCATTTGAGCATTCTGTCGAGTATCATTCGCATGTGGGCCTAGACCATGCTTGTATTTCCAATTTTTTGTAATTTGTCCGACATGCATGCATACAAACAAACGGTTCGTTTAAAGTTTCACTTTGCCTCCACTACATGTCGCTTCGTGTCTTAGTTTTGACATCCCATTCGGTTCATGCCCCGACACATGTTGACGAGATCGATTGATGTTCAGAGATCAATTCCGCATCGTGCAAGGAGATAAAGGTTTGGTCTGTTTCTATGATAGAAATGACCCGCGGGGGGGGGGGGGTCTGTGGGGATCAGAGGGAGTATGTTGTATGAGCATAAGCGAAATGAATGTATTGTGCCCACCCTAGTCCTCTTTCAATCGATCTCCGGACCCCGAGATGAAATCGAGAGAGAACGAGTGGCGGCATGTGTGATACCTAAGGCAGATTCAAAATTTTGAACTGGTGATCATAGCATCTGCAAATCATATATAAAGGGTATTCAATGTTCGTTTCGTTTTTGAACGTACAATATACTCCCTCCTATCCTTTCTAGTTTACATATAAGTTTTATGTGTAGTCAAAGTATCTCTACTTTGATCAAAAAAGTATCAACATTCAACAACGCCCAATCAATATTGTTAGATTCGTACATACTCCTAGATTTGTACTCGACATGGTTTCCAATTTGTTTTCAACCACGTGAAGGTGCTTGTTCTCGCGCATGCTCTTCCTACTAGGATTTCGTCAGGTATAGCTAGTCCAATAGTAACTTTTTTAAGCTCCCTATCCAATAGTACTAGTGGAGTACTGACAACATCTGTACTAGAGTATGCAGTGCTCATAGTAGTACTCCCTCCTTCCATTTATATAGGGCCTATGTGGAGGAGAGAGATGTGAAAAAATTAAGGGGAGTGAACTCTCATGCAAGAGCCTAGCTATGTACGCATTCGTAGTTAAATACAATAAATATGAAGAAAGAGATGGAAAAAAGTAATAATACAATAGCCAACCTTATAATTTTTTTGCGGGAAATAGCCAACCTTATAGCCCACACTACTGTATGAGTGCATATAATAGATGATGGCTATAGATGACATGGCAGTTCCTTATAGCCATCGACTGGCTATATTATTAACCGTGCTCTAATGCGTTTTTCAAAACCGCATTTGACTATTGACAAGATTAATAGTACATGAGATGTATAATGTGAAAATTATATCATTGGAAGCTCCTTTCACATACAATTTGACCGTATGCTTTGTGTAAGTTGCATGTCATATATTATTACTCTAACATTTGGTCAAAGTTACCCTCGAAAAACGCATTAGGCCCTGTATAGTAAATGGAAGGAGGGAGTAGTAGTGGAAGTGGATCCTCTGACGTAGGTATCCCTGCCTTACCCTCCCTTTTGGTCACTTACTGGCGGACCCCATGCTTACTAGGCCCCGCATGTCAGTTACTCAATGGGTTCGGCCACGTCAGGTGATCCTCATCCGTAGTATACTCCCTCTATTTTTATTTACTTTGAATAAAACGGAGGGAGTGGTAGTATAAATGCCGCGGGCGGGGGAGGGGGAGGGACGTCGGTTTGCTCTCAACTGCGGTCCCACAAGCGAGCGAAAATGCAATACGGAGCGCGTTCCATTCGGTGAGCGACGTGGAGGGTCCAGCATGCCGGGCTGCAATGCGAACACGACAAGAGCGATGTACAGTCAAAACTGATTGACCGATCGTCACTAGAACCACTATTCACACCAGAACCTTCGCTGCTCGGCCTACGCCAGCCACTGCCCTAAAACCACACCTAATCTCCAGCCCCTTCCCCCACCTTTCGATCCCCTAGCCCGCATCAAGCGTCCCCTAGTTCGCCGGGAATCCATGGTGCACCGCAAGATTACGTACTACAAGATGCTGACGCCGGAGCGCCGCGCAGAAATCACAGCGGCGGTCGACGCCACAGACCTCCATTCGCAAGCTCGCTTTGTGGCGGGCCAATCCCCGAGTTCTTTGGAGCCAAGCTATGAGGAGGAGGAAGCCGATCCAATGTTCATGGCGGAGGTCGTGGCGCAGAAGGCCCCTGATGGGTATGAGATGATGGACGTCAACTTCGTGCCGGCGTCCGAGTCCCCCATGGCGCAGGCGGACCAGCGGTTCAACCTGGCGATACTAAAGGAGGACCGGGAGGCAGAGGCTCAACTCGACATGGAGCGCAAGCATGCCACTGCCATCGAGGATCTCCTGCAGGCGGAACCGGATGTCGTGGATGTGAACCGGGCGGTGGAGGCTCAACTTGAGGTAGAGCGCGCGGATGCCGCTGCCATTGAGGCCCTCCTACAGGCAGAACCGGACGTCCTGGACTTGAACCGGGCGGCAGAGGCTCAACTCGATGAAGAGCGCGCGGATGCCTCTCTCATCGAGGCCCTCCTGCAGGAGGAACCAGATGTCCTGGACTTGAACCGGGCAGCGGAGTCTCGACTTGACGCGGAGCGCGCGGATGCCGCTGCCATCGAGGCCCTCCTGCAGGCGGAACCGGATGTCCTTGACTTGAACCGGGCTGTGCTATCGGTCGTGCAGAGCGCCCACACGCTCTGCATGAACGAGTAGCTGGAGGCCGAGGACAACCACGGTGCGGATACACACGTCGGCAGCTACGGCTGGTTCGCGCCGGCAGACAAAGACGACGAGGCCGTCTCGTTCTGCGAGCAGTGATAGTTTTTCTTTATGTTGTTGTTTTTATGGATCTTTTGCTGTGTAAAAGCATATATTGTTATGCAAGTTGCCTGACTTGGGTCATTCTACCATTTCAGGCGGTTGGATGAATATCCTACGTCTCCTAACCCTTCTTCCTCACCTCTTCTTCTTCCCCAACAGACCACCGCACGGGCTGTACGGATACTCCCCAACATGCAGTTGGATAAACATACCCTATGAACAAAAATTATGTGTCAGTGGTAGGATGGCTGAGTTTGGTTTGTTCACATGCGACAGCACGTGTCAGTGAGGGTGTGTTCCCTTGGTTGGGTTTGCGTCGTGCAGGAGCGATTGTGTGAGGGTGCGGTGCGACCGTGACGTGCAGGAGCGACCGTGTGAGGGTGCGGTGCGACCGCGACAGCCGTGCGCAAGTGTACCTCCTTTTCATTTTGAAAACTTTAGGCAAGCTTGGCAAAAACGTGTGGCGAAGTATGGCAATGCAAGGCCTAGACCCAAACATGATAAGTACTACGTACTACGTACTAGGAGTACTAGTGTTAAAAAAGAAAGGCTGGGTTTTCCTTCGCGGTATTAATCGATACAAATCATCGTTTCACGTGTCAATAAATGCGTACTTTTTCTCCAAAGCACAAAGAGCTAACCATCTCACTCCTCATCGCTTGATTAATGCAGCGCCATGCAAACCAACCTTCTCACTTCCGCATGCATGCAGGGGATTGATAACCCACAAGTATAGGGGATCGCAACAGCTTTTGAGGGTAGAGTATTCAACCCAAATTTATTGATTCGACACAAGGGGAGCCAAAGAATATTTTCAAGTATTAGCAGGTGAGTTGTCAATTCAACCACACCTGGAAATTTAGTATCTGCAGCAAAGTGTTTAGTAGCAAAGTAATATGATAGTGGTGGTAGCGGCAACAAAAGTAAAGACAGCAAAAGTAATGTTTTTGGTATTTTGTACTGGTTGTAACAGTAGCAGCGGGAAAGTAAATAAGCGAGAACCAGTATACGGAAAACTCGTAGGCACCGGATCAGTGATGGAGAATTATGCCGGATGCGGTTCATCATGTAATAGTCATAACATAGGGCGACACAAAACTAGCTCCAATTCATCAATGTAATGTAGGCATGTATTCCGTATATAGTTATACGTGCTTATGGAAAAGAACTTGCATGACATCTTTTGTCCTACCCTCCCGTGGCAGCGGAGTCCTATTGGAAACTAAGGGATATTAAGACCTCCTTTTAATAGAGAATCGAAACATAGCATTAGCACATAGTGAATACATGAACTCCTCAAACTATGGTCATCACCGGGAGTGGTCCTGATTATTGTCACTTCGGGGTTGCCGGATCATAACACATAGTAGGTGACTATAGACTTGCAAGATAGGATCAAGAACTCACATATATTCATGAAAACATAATAGGTTCAAATCTGAAATCATGGCACTCGGGCCCTAGTGACATGCATTAAGCATAGCAAAGTCATAGCAAGATCAATCTCAGAACATAGTGGATACTAGGGATCAAACCCTCACAAAACTAACTCGATTACATGATAAATCTCATCCAACCCATCACCGTCCAGCAAGCCTACGATGGAATTACTCACGCACGGCGGTGAGCATCATGAAATTGGTGATGGAGGATGGTTGATGATGACGACGGCGATGAATCCCCCTCTCCGGAGCCCTGAACGGACTCCAGATCAACCCTCCCGAGAGGTTTTAGGGCTTGGCGGTGGCTCCGTATCGTAAAATGCGATGATTCTTCTCCCCGATTTTTTTCTCTCTGAAAGCAAATATATAGAGTTGGAGTTAGCGTCGGAGGGTTTCCAGGGGGCCCACGAGGTAGGGGGCGCGTGCTAGGGGGGGGGCGCCCCCACCCTCGTGAGAAGGGTGTGGGCCCCTTGGTCTTCATCTTTGGCGAGGATTTTTTATTATCTTTTCTAAGATGTTCCGTGGAGTTTCAGGTCATTCTGAGAATATTTGTTTTCTGCACATAAAACAACACCATGGCAATTCTGTTGAAAACAGCGTCAGTCCGGGTTAGTTCCATTCAAATCATACAAGTTAGAGTCCAAAACAAGGGCAAAAGTGTTTGGAAAAGTAGATACGACGGAGACGTATCAACTCCCCCAAGCTTAAACCCTTGCTTGTCCTCAAGCAATTCAGTTGACAAACTGAAAGAAAGAAAGAACAACTTTTACAAACTCTGTTTGCTCTTGTTGTTGTAACTATGTCAAGCCAGCATTTCAAGTTTTCAGCATAGATCATAACTAACCACATTTGCAATAATTCTCAGGTCTCATGATTACTCATATCAATAGCATAATCAACTAGCAAGTCATAATAATAAATCTCGGATGACAACACTTTCTCAAAACAATCATAATATGATATAACAAGATGGTATCTCGCTAGCCCTTTCTGAGACCGCAAAACATAAATGTAGAGCACCTTTAAAGATCAAGGACTGACTAGACATTGTAATTCATGGTAAAAGAGATCCAATCATAGTCATACCCAATATAAATTAATAGTGATGAATGCAAATGACAGCTGTGCTCTCCAGCTAGTGCTTTTTAATAAGAGGGTGATAACTCAAAATAAAAGTAAATGGATAGGCCCTTCGCAGAGGGAAGCAGGGATTTGTAGTAGTGCCAGAGCTCAGTTTTGAAATAGAGATAAATTGTATTTTGAGCGGTATACTTTCATTGTCAATGTAACAACTAAGAGATGGCGATATCTTCCATGCTAAACACATTATAGGCGGTTCCCAAACAGAATGGTAAAGTTTATACTCCCCCTCCATCAACAAGCATCAATCCATGGCTTGCTCGAAACAACGAGTGCCTCCAACATACATCAGGTCCCAGGGGAGTTTTGTTTGCAATTAATTTTTATTTAGTTTGCATAAAGCATGGGACTGGGCATCCCGGTGACCAGCCATTTTCTCGTGAGTGAGGAGCGGAGTCCACTCCTCTTGAGAATAACCCGCATAACACGGAAGATAAGGACAACCTTGGTTGATACATTAGCTATTCGAGCATACAAAACAAAATGTTTATTTGAAGGTTTAGAGTTTGGCACATACAAATTTACTTGGAACGACAGGTAGATACCGCATATAGGAAGGTATAGTGGACTCATCTGGAATAACTTTAGGGTTTAAGGGATTGGATGCACAAGCAATATTCCCCTTTAGTACAAGTGAAGGCTAGCAAAAGACTGGGAAGCGACCAATTAGAGAGCAACAACAGCCATGTACATGCATTAAAATTAATAAACATTGGATGCAAGCATGAGTAGGATATAATCCACCATGAACATAAATATCGTGAAGGCTATGTTGATTTTGTTTCAACTACATGCGTGAACATGTGCCAAGTCAAGTCACTTAAATCATTCAAAAGAGGATACCACCCCATCATACCACATCATAATCATCTCAATAGCATGTTGGCATACAAGGTAAATCATTATAACTCATAGCTAATCAAGCATGGCACAAGCAACTATGATCTCTAATTGTCATTGCAAACATGTTTATTCATAATAAGCTGAATCAAGAACGAGGGACTCATCATATTTACAAAAACAAAAGAGGTCGAGTTCATACCATATTTTCTCACCTCAGTAAGTCCATCATATATCATCATAATTTCCTTTCACTTGCACGACCGAACGGTGTGAATAATAATAAGAGTGCACGTGCATTGGACTAAGCTGGAATCTGCGAGCATTCAATAAAAAGGAGAAGACAAGGCAATATGGGCTCTGGGTTAAATCAACAATAATGCATATAAGAGCGACTTCAACAATTTAATTATGGTCTTCTCCTACTGACCCCCAAAGAAAAGAAAAGAAATAAAACTATTTACACGGGAAAGCTCCAAACAAGCAAAAGAAGAACGGGAAATATTTTTGGTTTTCTTTTTAATTATTACTACTACAACAGAAAAATAAATTACTACTAATTTTTTGGTTTTTCTTAAGGTTTAACAAACACACAAGAAGAAAGCAGGAAAAAGAAAATAAACTAGCATGGATATTACAGTGAAAGAGTATGAGCACCGACATCTAGCAATGAGTGTGTGTGAACATAAATGTAATGTCGGTGAGAAATACATACTCCCCAAGCTTAGGCTTTTGGCCTAAGTTGGTCTATTGCCAGGGATAGCCTGGCGGATACCCGTAAGTGTAGCTGGGGTCGTACTGCGACAAAGAATAGTTGGGATCATACTGATGTGCAGCGATTATCGCCTGCTGAGCTGCAGCGTGGAGTCGAGCTGCCTCCGCTCTCCTCTCATACTCTTCTGCCTCCTCTCTGGTAATAACATATCTTCTTTTTGTCTATGAATCAAAGAAGGCAGGAGCAGGGAGAGTAATACGGAAAACACGTCATTTATCAAAAATTAAATGATATAAGAGAGGTGATTCAGGCCTCTCGACAAACTGGTGCGAAGCCATAGAGTTATAATCTAAATATGCAGGAGGCAACTCTGTATCACCCTCACGAATGTCTATCTCAAGAAAATGAGCTAAGCGGGTTGCATAAATTCCTCCAAAGAAATCTCCATTATGTCTATTATGATGCAACCTACGAGCTACAATGGCTCCCATATGATAAGATTGGTCTCCTAACACAGCACTCCTAAGAATGCTAAGATCAGGGACACACATGTGACATGCTTCATCCTTAGCATTTATGCATCTACCGATGAAGAGAGCAAAATAATGTATAGCAGGAAAGTGAATGCTCCCTATGGTAGCCTGCGTTATATCTCTAGATTCCCCCACAGTTATACTACCAAGAAAGTTTCTAAATTCAGATTTAGGGGGATCCCTAATACTGCCCCAAGATGGAAGTTTGCATGCAAGAGTGAAATCCTCTAGGTCCATGGTATAAGATTTGTCATAAAGATCAAACATGACTGAAGGAGAATTACGCGAAGATGAATACTCAAACCTCCTCACAAATGAACTTGTGAGATCATGATACTGGGGCATTTGTTAGCCTCAAAATCCTCAAGACCGGCATTGCACAAATACGCTTTGAATTCTTCTTTAATTCCCGCACGGTCCATCAAATTTTCCGACGGCCATTCGCAAGGCCGTACTGGAGCGTCTCTTGGTGGATCCTCGTCAGCATCGCGCATAGCAATCCTGGGCCCTTGCTTCTTAGAGGAACCACCTTGGAACATCTTCCTAAGCATATTGTTTTTCTCTAAAAAATTCTGAAATTTTTAGTAACTTCAAACAAAAGTGAACCAACTTAAATAAAACTGATAGCAACTACTCCTACAAGTGCCTAGAGCCTATATCAAATATTAGAACTACTTGGAACCATATAAATTTGACATGCAAGCTCAAGAACATGGTCACCTATGCAACACAAATTTGCAAAGAATAAAGCACTAGAACAAAAACTAATTGGACCAATGGAGAAGTCACATACCAAGGAACAATCTCCCCAAGCAGTTTTGCGAGAGGTGCTTTGAGCAAGGAGATCGAAAATCACAGCAAAAGTGGCTGGAACTCATGCTTGAGTTGGTTTATTGGGTTTGTGTGAGACAAAGGAAGAAGATGGGTGCTGGGATAAGTGGAGGAGGGCCACCATGGGCCCACGAGGCAGGAGGGCGCGCCCTAGGGGGGGCGCCCACCACCCTCGTGGCCAGGTGGCAGCTCCTCCTGCGGTAATTTTTGCACACTAAATCCTCAAATATTCCCGAAAAAACCATATTAAATTGGCATGGCATTCTGAGGACTTTTATTTTCGGGATATTTTTATATTGCACGGATAAGTCAGGAAACAGACAGAAAAATACCATTTTTACTTTATTACTACTAATTAACAGAAAATATAGAGAGGGTACAGAAGTTTGTGCTTCTAGTTTCATCCATCTCATGCTCATCAAAAAGAATCCACTAACAAGGTTGATCAAGTCTTGTTAACAAACTCATTCCGATAAACATGAAACCGGAGAAATTTCGAATAACACTAAGTTACCTCAACGGGGATATGCACATCCCCAATAATAAGTATATCATATTTCTTCTTGATAGTAGGAAGAGGAAATTCAAAACCTCCAAATATAATCGATGGAATTTTTCCAATAGAGTTGATACTATGAACTTGAGGTTGTTTCCTCGGAAAGTGTACCGTATGCTCATTACCACTAACATGAAAAGTGACATTGCCTTTGTTGCAATCAATAACAGCCCCTGTAGTATTAATAAAAGGTCTTCCAAGAATAATAGACATACTATCATCCTTGGGAATATCAAGAATAACAAAGTCCGTTAAAATAGTAACATTTGCAACCACAACAGGCACATCCTCACAAATACCGACAGGTATAGCAGTTGATTTATCGGCCATTTGCAAACATATTTCAGTAGGTGTCAGCTTATTTAAGTCAAGTCTACGATATAAAGAGAGAGGCATAACACTAACACTGGCTCCAAGATCACATAAAGCAGATTTAATATAATTTCTTTTAATGGAGCAAGGTATAGTAGGTACTCCGGGGTCTCCAAGTTTCTTTGGTATTCCACCCTTAAAAGTATAATTAGCAAGCATGGTGGAAATTTCAGTTTCCGGTATCTTTCTTTTATTAGTAATGATATCCTTCATATATTTAGCATAAGGATTTGTTTTGAGCACATCAGTTAATCTCATATGCAAAAAGATAGGCCTAATCATTTCAGCAAAGCGCTCAAAATCCTCATCATCCTTTTTCTTGGATGGTTTCGGAGGAAAAGGCATGGGTTTCTGAACCGAAGGTTCCCTTTCTTTACCATGTTTCCTAGCAACAAAGTCTCTTTTATCATAACATTGATTCTTTGATTGTGGGTTATCAAGATCAACAGTAGGTTCAGTTTCTACATCATTATCATTACTAGGTTGAGCATCATCATGAACATCATCATTAATATTTTTACTAGGTTCATGTTCATTACCAGATTGTGTTTCAACATCAGACATAGATATATCATTTGGATTATCAGGTGGTTCAGCAATAGGTTCACTAGAAGTTTGCACAGTTCTATCATTTTTCTTCTTCTTCTTTTTAGAAGAACTAGGAACATCAATATTATTTCTTTGAGAATCTTGCTCGATTCTCTTAGGGTGGCCTTCAGGATACAAAGGTTCCTGAGTCATTCTACCAGTTCTAGTAGCCACTCTAACAGCATAATCATTTTTCTTACTATTCATTTCATCAAGCACTTCTTTTTGAGCCTTAAGTACTTGTTCTACTTGAGTGGTAACCATAGAAGCATGTTTGCTAACAAGTTTAAGTTCACCTTTAATATTAGCCATATAATCACCCAAGCGTCTAATCATATAAGCATTTTCTTTTAATTGTCTACCAAAATAAGAATTGAAGTCGTCTTGCTTAAACATAAAGTTATCAAACTCATCCCAGCACTGACTAGCAATTTTAGTAGGAGGGATCTCAGCTTTATCATATCTATAGAGAGAATTTACCTTTACTACCTGTGTCGGGATATCGGGATCAGGAGGTTCTTCAATAAATAAAGAATTAAGATCATATGTTTCTTCAACAGGCGGTATATTAAGACCATGTATTTCTTCAATAGGAGGTAAATTCTTAACGTCTTCAGCTTTAATACCTTTCTCTTTCATAGATTTCTTTGCCTCTTGCATATCTTCGAGACTGAGAAATAGAACAACTCTCTTCTTCAGAGTTGGTTTAAGAATAGGCTCAGTAATTGGAGCAGGAGCTGGCTCGGGAGCTGGCTCAGGAGGTTCCCAATTATTTTCATTTGTCAACATATTATTCAATAGAATTTTAGCTTCATCCGGTGTTCTTTCCCTAAAAAGAGAACCAGCACAACTATCTAGGTAATCTCTGGAAGCATCGGTTAGTCCATTATAAAAGATATCAAGTATTTTGGGTTTCTTAAGAGGATGATCAGGCAAAGCATTAAGTAACTTGAGAAGCCTCCCCCAAGATTGTGGGAGACTCTCTTCTTTAATTTGCACGAAGTTTTATATTTCCCTCAAAGTAGCTTGTTTCTTATGAGCAGGGAAATATTTAGCAGAGAAGTAATAAATCATATCCTGGGGACTACGCACACAACCAGAATCAAGAGAATTAAGCAATATCTTAGCATCACAATTAATGAGAATGAAAATATTTTTGAGTATATAGAAGTAACGCGATCTCTCATCATTAGTAAACAGGGCAGCTATATCATTTAATTTAGTAAGATGTGCCACAACAGTTTCAGATTCATAGCCATAAAACGGATCGGATTCAACCAAAGTAATTATATCATGATCAACAGATAATTCATAATCCTTATCAGGAACACATATAGGTGAAGTAGCAAAAGCAGGGTCGGGTTTCATTTTATCTCTAAGTGATTCTTTGTTCCATTTAATTAATAACCTCTTAAGCTCATACCTATCTTTGCAAGCTAAAATAGCGGCAGAAGATTCCATATAAAAAAGATAACCCTCAGGAATAATAGGCATATTTTCATCATCACTATCATCATCGTATTCAGATTCAATAATTTCTTTTTCTCTAGCCCTAGGAATTTGTTCATCAAGAAATTCACTAAGGGGCACAGTAGTATCAGGTATAGAAGCAGTTTCATCATAAGTATCATGCATAGCAGAAGTGTCATCATCAATAACATGCGACATATCAGAACGAATAGCAGACGCAGGTGTAGGTGTCGCAAACTTACTCATAACTGAAGGTGAATCAAGTGCAGAGCTAGATGGCAGTTCCTTACCTCCCCTCGTAGTTGAGGCATAAATCTTGGTTTTTGGATCTCTCAAGTTCTTCATAGTGTCCAGCAGATATAAATCCCAAGTGACTCAAAGAATAGAGCTATGCTCCCCGGCAACGGCGCCAGAAATTAGTCTTGATAACCCACAAGTATAGGGGATCGCAACAGCTTTCGTGGGTAGAGTATTCAACCCAAATTTATTGATTCGACACAAGGGGAGCCAAAGAATATTCTCAAGTATTAGCAGCTGAGTTGTCAATTCAACCACACCTGGAAACTTAGTATCTGCAGCAAAGTGTTTAGTAGCAAAGTAATATGATAGTGGTGGTAGCGGCAACAAAAGTAAAGACAACAAAAGTAATGTTTTTGGTATTTTGTAGTGGTTGTAACAGTAGCAGCGGGAAAGTAAATAAGCGAGAACCAGTATATGGAAAACTCGTAGGCACCGGATCAGTTATGCCGGATGCGGTTCATCATGTAACAGTCATAACATAGGGCGACACAGAACTAGCTCCAATTCATCAATGTAATGTAGGCATGTATTCCGTATATAGTCATACGTGCTTATCGAAAAGAACTTGCATGACATCTTTTGTCCTACCCTCCCGTGGCAGAGGGGTCCTATTGGAAACTAAGGGACATTCATGCCTCCTTTTAATAGAGAACCGGAACAAAGCATTAGCACATAGTGAATACATGAACTCCTCAAACTATGGTCATCACCGGGAGTGGTCCCAATTATTGTCACTTCGGGGTTGCCGGATCATAACACATAGTAGGTGACTATAGACTTGCAAGATAGGATCAAGAACTCACATATATTCATGAAAACATAATAGGTTAAGATATGAAATCATGGCACTCGGGCCCTAGTGACAAGCATTAAGCATAGCAAAGTCATAGCAACATCAATCTCAGAACATAGTGGATACTAGGGATCAAACCCTAACAAAACTAACTCGATTACATGATAAATCTCATCCAACCCATCACCGTCCAGCAAGCCTACGATGGAATTACTCACGCACGGCGGTGAGCATCATGAAATTGGTGATGGAGGATGGTTGATGATGACGGCGGTGACGAATCCCCCTCTCCAGAGCCCCGAACGGACTCCAGATCAGCCACCCCGAGAGGTTTTAGGGCTTGGCGGCGGCTCCGTATCGTAAAACGCGATGATTCTTCTCCCTGATTTTTTCTCTTCGAAAGCAAATATATAGAGTTGGAGTTGGCGTCGGAGGGTTTCCAGGGGGCCCACGAGGTAGGAGGGCGCGCCCTAGGGGTGGGGGGCGCTCCCACCCTCGTGAGAAGGGTGTGGCCCCCCTGGTCTTCATCTTTGGCGAGGATTTTTTATTATTTTTTCTAAGATGTTCCGTGGAGTTTCAGGTCATTCCGAGAATATTTATTTTCTGCACATAAAACAACACCATGGCAATTCTGCTGAAAATAGCGTCAGTCCGGGTTAGTTCCATTCAAATCATACAAGTTAGAGTCCAAAACAAGGGCAAAAGTGTTTGGAAAAGTAGATACGATGGAGACGTATCAAGGATATTAATGTCCTTTGTTGCTACTACGAGGCAAACCCCATCAATTTTGCCTCGATTAATGTTAGTGACCTTTTGCAAATTTTAATTTTGATATACTAGCCTTGTGTACAAAAAAATGGAGGTAGTAACTATATTTGACTTCCTTCCCCATTGTGGTGACGTCGACGATATCTCGAACGTTGTGGTTTGGCGAAATGCGTTCGATGGAGAACACCATTGAGGGAGACCACGGTAAGTCGTTCGTAAGCACCACCTGCAAGCCGAGACAACCGCCTTATTTGCATCCAGAAAGTCCGTTGAACCAAAGGACACGTAAATGTACTAGTACTACTCGTACACAATAGGGTCGTCCGTCCAGCTTAGTGCGGTGAGAAGGTTTATCGAAGAAGACGATGGAGAAGCGGAGTCAGCGAAGAGTGAAATGATGGTTGCTTCATCCGTGCATTGTGATTTGACGCCTCACTGCTTTGTGATTTGTGATAGAAGGGACAGGGGAGTAGACTCTATGCTCTATACTATACATGCGTCCAAGCACGGGAGAAAGAGGAGAGACGTTGCATTTTTCTATTCCTTCAATTAATCAATCTGGAAGCTTCGGTTCCATCCTTTTGGCTTTGGTAACACCGTCCACAATGGTTCCCACGATGCCAAAAGCTATTTTCACATTTGCCTACACATTGTGGATGCCCTTAACCGTACCACTTGGTTTTGCTCCTGTTTGCTATCTATACAAATCTCAATTATATTGATCTAAAAAATTATAGAATCAAGATTAGTAAAAAGGAGGTGATTTTGCCGCGTGGATGGCGGGGGAGGTTTCTTATTTTTAGAGGACATTTTCCCGGCGTTTTGCTAACATGCAGTCCCACATGTCAGTGATTTACCAAGCCGATCCGCGTCCCACATGAGGCAGAACAATGGCAGAAGCAACACATGGTTAACTTGAAGAAGATGAGGGAGAAGCAGATTCAACAACGAGTGAAATGATGGTTGCTTCATCCCTCCAACTTCTTTTTTTAGCATTATTACTTTGTCCCTCCAACTTAACTGCGGAAAAGGTGCATCTTTGTGATTTGATGCCTCATTGCTCATTACTACGCCGGCTCCATGACTGAGTGCTTCACGCCGGCTGCTCTACACTGTATTCCGGTATGGCACATGGACCCGGTAGCTTGATGTCCCACATGTCGGCGAAAGGGACTAGAAGATTTATGAAAGCGAGTGCTCCACTCTTACGACGGAGGAGTACACGACACGACGACCCAGTGAACTATCACTTGTACTGTATAGTACTATAGTTTTGCTATTTCGCACGATCCATCGATACAAACCCGATTAAACAGGAAAGGGCAGGATTTTTCCCGCGTGGTATATGATACTGGCCATACATTTCAAAGGCAATTTTAATGTATGCAAACTGAATAATTAAGTAACAATATGATATCTAGTAAAACTAAAAAAAATATGATTTATTGTGTTAGAGTGTAGTAGTAGTGCTGTATTGCATAGTTGTCAGATGTAACATGCGAGAACGTGTAGAGATGTAGTTTTGGAGGGCCTACAGAGAGAAAAGCATAATACATTCACCAAACTTCAGAATAAGCTAATTAAGGTTACTATATACGTTTTGCGGTGATTATAAGGTCACTTGCTCATGGTTCAACATCGGATTGCACTCTGTTGACCGGCCAAATAGTCTGCATGGCACCATGTTGACTAGTTAAATTGAACACGTTCCTTGTGGGTCCCACGTGTCAGTTCGCATAGGGAAAAGGTCAGATAAACACAAATTTACGCTGGCGCGACAAGACTCCAACCTAGGGATGGCAATGGTTCGAGTTTGGGGCGGGTGGAGCTGGTCAAAATCCAACCCATGACCCATCTTCCTACCCTCTGCCCATCCACCAAATTATCCATGGGCACAACTTGTGCCCATGCCCAAACCCGCTGGATACCCACATACCCATGGAGCTCCATGGGCATAGAAAAGTCAGCATGAATCCTTTCCAAAGATCAAATTAACTCATCATTATTCACTCACGAATGACAACATAAGCTACATGCATAATTAGGCAACAAGTAATACGATGAGTCCTTAAGTGTGACATACCAGAGGTTGATTCTGCAGCATATATCTCATGGCACAATTTGCATATTTCCCGCCATTTCCCATTGATCCGCTCTTTCTACTATCACGACATATGGCCCCACATGTCATACGGGTATCCATTGGATATCCATGGAGCACAAATTATAACCATGCCCAACCCGGCTGTTCGTGGGTATCCATATCCACGGACCCATGGACAGAAATGTGCTCCATACCCTTGCCCAACCGGGTCGGGTATCCATGGGTATCCAGATCCATGGATAAAATTGCCATCCCTACTCCAACCCTTGCGCAGGAATCACCTGGTTGTGTATGTGTCTGTCAGGGCCTGATGTGTCCGCATGCACGTGTAGGTTGAGCAGTTGAGCGTGAGAGTGTGTGTTGGTCGTGTGGTGTACTGGTGTGTGCATGCATGCATGCGTGTCATTGTTGCGTGCATGCGTGGCTGCGTGTGTACATGTGAGTGTTGCGTGAGTGCGTGGGTGCATGTGTTCGTGTGAGTGTTGCGTGCATGCAGTTCGTGTGCATGCGTGCGTGTGTGTATAATCACCACACCAGCTCCTGCGTGTTAAAACGGACGGCTCAGCATACCAATACAATGCCACCTTGTCCGCTGTGCCTGCGGTCATGACTTCGAACCACCGTCCAATATTTTTTTGTCGTTCGTTTTCATTCTTACTAGCAAGATGCCCATGCATTGCACGTAACATCAAGATGCATTTGTATGACTAGTTTATCTTGTGAGAGAAAAGGATGAACGAGGGAAGGCCTTATTTGCAAATGTGGAGAGGCGTGTGGGTACCTTTTTGCAAAATTGTCATAGTTTCTTTCCTATCCGTCAGATATAAATCAGACGGCCTATATTGCAGGATGGCAGGCACACCATCATCACCAACTCTGTTTTTTATAATAGTGTATTTATATTTTATAAGAGTGTATATGTAGAGTAGATACAAGCTGACAGGTGGGCCCGATGGTAGTGAGATAATGTGATGCAACACTATAGGTGCCACGTGGAGTGTTTAACTGGTCAATTAGTCGTGTCTTGAGCAAATACAGAGTTGTACAGTGAGCCTGTGACTGTATAATAACCACAAAACGCAAATGGTGACCGTAATGAGTGGATTCTGAAGTCCAATGTACATATCGTGCTTTCGCTTCAAATACAATGATCGTCACCGTATATATCGCGAGAGAAAGATGAAACATCCATGAATGTGTGGGGGGCTTACTTTTAGAGGACCTGGAGATAGTTTGTGTTCGTACGTGAAAGGTGTTGGGGAACATAGTAATTTCAAAAAAATTCCTACGCACACACAGGATCATGGTGATGCATAACAACGAGAGGGGAGAGTGTTGTCCACGTACCCTCATAGACCGAAAGCGGAAGCATTAGCACAACGCGGTTGATGTAGTCGTACGACTTCACGATCCGACCGATCAAGTACCGAACGTACGGCACCTCCGAGTTCAGCACACGTTTAGCTTGATGACGTCCCTCGAACTCCGATCTAGCCGAGCTTTGAGGGAGAGTTCCGTTAGCACGACGGCACGGTGACGATGATGATGTTCTACTGACGCAGGGCTTTGCCTAAGCACCGCTACGATATTATCGAGGTGGACTATGGTGGAGGGGGGCACCACACACGGCTAAGAGACCCAAGAGATCAATTGTTGTGTCTAGAGGTGCCCCCTGCCCCCGTATATAAAGGAGCAAGGGGGGAGAGGCGGCCGGCCAGGAGGAGGCGCGCCAGGGAGGAGTCCTACTCCGACCGGGCGTAGGACTCCCTCCTTTCCTAGTTGGAGTAGGAGAAGGGGGAAGGAGGAGGGAGAGAGGAAGGAAAGGGGGGCACCGCCCCCTCCTCGGACTAGAGGGAGAGGGGGCGCGCGGCCTGCCCTGGCCGCCCCTCCTCTTCACCACTAAGGCCCATCTTGGCCTATTAACACTACTAGGGAAAAGCCTAGCAGCAGCGCGAGTTTTACGCCTATCAGTAGCGCGGGTCGATGCGCTACTAATAAGGCGCTACAGCTAACGTATAGCAGTAGCGTGCCTCCGCCCACGCTACTGCTAAATCGGCTTAGTAGTAGCGTGTTCCTGGAGGTGCGCTACTGGTAATTAGTAGTAGCGCTTCTCCCTGCCGGCGCTGCTACTATTATTTCGTATTTTATTTCATGTTGTATTCGTACACCTTTACACAAGTTTTCATACAACAGGAATTTAGAAATTGTTTTGAAATCGTAATGAGTTATTACATCACGGGGCGAAAGAACCGTGGACTAGTTTCAAGTGGATGGACGTCCACTTAAAACTAATCCACGGTTCTTTCACCCCGTGATGTAATAAATATCATCATCATCATATCATTAACAACTTATCATCATAATACATCATTGTCATATAACACCTCGTCAAGATCATCATTTTCATCAATGAGACATCACATAGCAAATTGGTCACTAGTCGTAATCACAAGTACTCCTCATCATCAACTCTAACACATTGTATCACATAATAAACATATTGTACCTCATAGGACCTACTACATTCTCTTAGGACCTACTATATTCTCTAAGGTAAAATAGCAAAAAACAAGATAGCCCCTGACTCTCCATTATGGAGAATGGAGATTATCCTCTCTCCAATTCTTGCCTTTCGCTTAATGTTACTTCCAAGAACCTCCTTGCGAATGTCCAAACATTTTTTCCATTCTTTGATTAGCATGTGTTCACCGGTTTTAGAAATCCGATATGCACAGGTGAGCTCCTTAGATTGACCTGGCTGTAGGTTCATAACTGCAAGGTGACCATTCTGATACATCAGATGAGGCACACAATCCATCGGTATTTCCTGTTGAAAAACATAGTAATAACTTCGTAGTTAGCAATGATGTACTAGGTTTAGAAGTATGCCAAAGATGCACGGATGTCGTAATAGTAAACAATCTTACTAGGGTATCTCCATAGAAGTTACCGTGGTTCAACACGTGCACTGGTGGCACGTATTCACCATAATTTGGAGGAGTTCGATAATAGGTATTGTAATTCTCAAGAAAAGTACAATACACAATCAGATGACTTTTCTCCTTATAAGTTAATTCGGAGTCATCAGTGTAGTGGGTTTTGTCTACCATCTTCTGCACATTCTTTGAAGATTCAAAATAAGCTGTCAATGGAAATAAGCTGTCAACTATTTTGAAATAAACAATATAAATTAGTTAATAACTATGTTTCAGAAACTCACATTGCGGTAGAATCGGAAGCGTATCAACAAGGACCCAAATGTCCATATTTTGTTGCTCGATGTCAGGATTACCAAGATCCATCGTGACAATCATACCCTCATAAAAACCATACATTTTGCAAAGTGCTTCCCAATTTTGGCAACCAAAATGGGTTACGCTCTGAGAATTGTACAGATTTACTTCAAAATCGATATCATGATGGGTCCTTAGGTGTATTTTCTTTGTTTCAAAATTTTCATGGTCTTCAAAACCCATCCTCTCCAAGACATAGCATCTTGCATGGCATGGGATAAGCTAGTCGAATTGTAAAAGATGAAAATTAGATGTTGAAATAGTTGAAGTCATGCTTAATTACGAAAAAAACACTTGTCGTTGTTGCGTACCGTTTCAACATCTAAGGTCTCCTCGAGCTTAATGCTGAAGCGCCGATCTTCATCCAGCTCAATGAACCTGTCGCACATACCTCGGTCGCCGTGGCACCAACTGCACTCCCCCGGGAGACTGTCGTCGTCCGAGTACGACATTTCCTACGTTCATAATTCAAAGATTAAACTTGTACAATTAAATATATGTACTAAAAAACCTAAATTAGATAATTATTTTTCGAGAAAATCCAGGCCACTCGATATTTCCTACATATTCTAGCACAAGTCATGCCAGAATTCATGGAAAAATCCGGCATGACCTTTGCTAAAAAAGGACATATCGAGTGCCTGAAATTTGCCAGAACGGAAATTAATCAACACTCCGGCAAAACATAGGCCACTCGGAGGTGTAACCAAAACATGACTGGGCACTCCGGCAAAACAAGCGCCTGAAACTCATAAAGGACTCATATTGACTTGGAGATTTGCCTGGTCTCACCTCGAGGTCGGAGGGGGTCGGTGACGGGGATGACGGCGGGGATGATGGAGGGGCTCCTTGATTTCTGCAAAAGCAAAAACCCTATTAATTAAACTAGTTCATCCCGAATAATTGTTTAAACTAAAAAATAACAACAAATATGACATGTTCAACTAGTTCTATTAATTCAACTAGTTTTTACTAAATATAAACTTACTATAAATAGAAAAAAAACTAGTTCTTTCTAAAAATAAAGTAGTTCAACTAGTTATTTTAATTTTCTTACTAAAAATACATTAGTTCTATTAATTGAACTAGTTTATTAATTTACTTACTAAACTAGTTCAACTAAAACTAAACTAGTTCAACTAAAACTAAACTAGTACTATTAATTCAACTTGTTCTTACTAAATATAAACTTACTATAAATAGAAAGAAACTAGTACATATACTACTACTAATTAACATCTACTACTACATCTACTACTAATTAACATCTACTACTGCTAATTATACAACTAGTTTACCATCACTACTACTAATTAATATCTACTACTACTAAAAAGCATTATCTATGAACCCTAAATTAACATCTACTACTACTAAAATCATCTACTAACTAAGCAAAGAGAGAGGGCGTGGGGGAGGGGTGGGGGGCTTACAGAGAGGGGAGAGACGGTGGCAGGGAGGTGCTCGGCGACGGAGGTAGGGGCGGCGAGGGCGGGCTCGGGCGGCGGCGGTGAGGTTGAGGGCGGGCTCGGGCAGCGGTGAGGGGTGGCTCGGGCGGCGCGGCGCGACAGGAGTAGGGGAACAGGGGGAAAGGAGGATTTAGCAAAATTTTGAGTCGGGGGTGGTGGTTAAGTCGAACTAGCAGTAGCGCTCGTAAGGAAAACACGCTATAGCTAACTTATCTATAACGCATTTTACATAAAAACGCTACTGCTAATGGAAGTAGTTATTTCTTTTGTTTATCCCAAAATCAGTAACGCTTTGTCCTGAAAAAACGCTGTAAGTCTAAGCAATGTGAAAACATCAAAAATATACATTGGTCATCATTGATCTTTTTGTGTAGAATCTAAATAGTCAACATGAATCCTCACTGTACTTGTATAGGTACAGGCAACGATTCATATTGCAGCTAAAAATCATACACATATAGTTCAATGAAGACCAAGTGCTCGAGATAGGTTGAGAAGTAACATATTTAAGGTGGTAAACACCTTGTTCGCTTAGCAGTATGGGACTAAACTTAGTTAGTTGCAGTGATACTTAGTAGCAGCGATTTTTTAAGAAAAACGCTGCTACTAAGTACTTTAGCAGTAGCGCGTCCCCCGAAAGGTCGCTACTACTATATCTAGCCGGGAGGCAACACCATGGCAAATATAGTAGTAGCGCTTGTTCCGCATAGAGCGCTACTGCTTCTTAGATATTAGTAGCGCTGCTCTCTGGAGCTCGCTATTGATAATTAGGAGTAGCGTCTATTTTTAAACCACGCCGCTGCTAAGATTCTGTGTATAAGGTTTTCCCTAGTAGTGTAAACCCCAGAGGGGTTCTGGTAACCCCCGGTACTCCGGTAAAATCTCGATTTCACCCGGAACACTTCCGATATCCAAATATAGGCTTCCAATATATAAATCTTTATGTCTCGACCATTTTGAGACTCCTCGTTATGTCCGTGATCACATCTGGGACTCCGAACTACCTTCGGTACATCAAAACACATAAACTCATAATATAACCGTCATCGAACGTTAAGCGTGCGGACCCTACGGGTTCGAGAACTATGTAGACATGACCAAGACACATCTCCGGTCAATAACCAATAGCGGAAACTGGATGCTCATATTGGCTCCTACATATTCTACGAAGATCTTTATCGGTCAAACCGCATAACAACATACGTTGTTCCCTTTGTCATCGGTATGTTACTTGCCCGAGGTTCGATCGTCGGTATCTCAATACCTAGTTCAATCTTATTACCAGCAAGTCTCTTTACTCGTTCCGTAATACATCATCCCGCAACTAACTCATTAGTTACAATGCTTGCAAGGCTTATGGTGATGTGTATTACTGAGTGGGCTCAGAGATACCTCTCCGACAATCGGAGTGACAAATCCTAATCTCGAAATACGCCAACCCAACAAGTACCTTCGGAGACACCTGTAGAGCACCTTTATAATCACCCAGTTACGTTGTGACGTTTGGTAGCACACAAAATGTTCCTCCGGTAAACGGGAGTTGCATAATCTCATAGTCATAGGAACATGTATAAGTCATGTAGAAAGCAACAGCAACAAACTAAACGATCAAGTGCTAAGCTAATGGAATGGGTCAAGTCAATCACATCATTCTCCTAATGATGTGATCCCGTTAATCAAATGACAACTCATGTCTATGGTTAGGAAAGTTAACCATCTTTGATTAACGAGCTAGTCAAGTAGAGGCATACTAGTGACACTATGTTTGTCTATGTATTCACACATGTATTATGTTTCTGGTTAATACAATTCTAGCATGAATAATAAACATTTATCATGAAATAAGGAAATAGATAATAACTTTATTATTGCCCCTAGGGCATATTTTCTTCAAAAGGGGCGTAGAGGGGGGTATGCGATGGAGAGAGAGACGCTCTTCGTTTCTCTTTATTATGACTAACTTTATATATAGTATAAAAATATACAAATTCACAGTGCAGAATAAATATCATTGTGGGCACAATGCAATGCAAATTAGCGTTCATACTCCTCCATATAACTTTGTAATGTTGTATATATGTAGAAATTCTAAAATAATTTTTTGGCCACACTTTATTCAAAAGGAATGTTGTATGCGAAATAAATGTGAAGAGAGGGCTTTTTAGATCAATGGGGTACGTGATGTAACATGTGTGAATGTGTAGTTCATGCATTTGGCAGGGCCTAGAGACGTATGTGTGTGTATTACGTATTCGAGAGGGGCATGGGTAGATGGGCCGACGGGGGGGGGGGGGCATGGGAGAGATAGCATGAGAAATGAGAGTGGTCTAGAGAGAGAGAGACGAATATGACGTCATGGCGAGAGATTCCCTTGAGTGTGTATATGCAAGGGGGCAGTGGATAGAGGCACCAGGAGAATATTTTTTGTGTGTGTGGTGTTTGTGTTGGTATGTGTGGGTGTGAGAAGATAACGAGACGTGGGGGCAGAGGGTGTGTCACCGCGTGAGGTCCGGTGGGTCGAGGTGAGGCCCTTCATTCGGTTCCATCCTGCGCCACATTGGTCGGCCCGTGACACATTTAGGGGGACCCATGGATGACTAGTCGTACAAGACAAATATAGCATAATTGTGAAGGACTTTGTGTCCACTGGCAAAGTCGTCAAGGATTTGTAACCCTAGGTTCTCGGACTAAGGTAACCCCTTTATCTTTGATATTAATATTCATCCAACCTAACTTTAAGGGGCATCCTACATAATGCTCTGCTAGAATCATACTCGTTGATTAGGAAGAGAGGTGTGAGACAATGCGTGAGAGACAGGCCTAAAGATAATGTGCGTATAGGAGACACGTAGGCAGGTCTATGTATATAGAAAGGGTCGATGGGGATTGTGTGTGTGTATGCTTGTGAGAGGAAGAGTGCTTGTGATAAAGGTTAGTGAAAACAATCGTAAATGGTTACGAGAGGGAGGGAGGGTTATATCGAGAGCATGTGTGCGAGAAAGACACCTTGGAAGAGAGTGTGTGAGCATGTGTGAGAGACCATCGATGGAGAGTGAAACTACACGTAGAAGACTGATGTACACATTAATTAAAGATATAAATTGTATCCAAATATTTGGATGGGATCATGATATTTGCAATTCGTGTAAGGAACGGTCATTGATCCATCAGACATCTAGATTCTATCGAATTTTAGCATGTCTATGTTATTATTCGACACAATTGATCCACATAGTTAGTATTTTGAACTCCATACAATGCATCGCTTTAGCAATTGAATATAAACGTGAGTATAGTTCATGTTGTGTGTGTAAAGCACATTACACATACGAAAGTTACACAATGAACATTATAAATAGCTACCTATGAACTAGCATACATTTGAATTCAACTTAAGGTGGTTTAAAAAATTGAATTCAATATGAAGTCCATTCAATTATTTGAATTTGATATCATGGCATTTGTAAATCATACCTAAACTATGGGGGCACCAATCTTTGCTCTGATTTTGTACATAATAGAATATGTAGTCGTGTACAAAATAGATTCAAATTTAGCTCCTCCATTCCAAAATAATCGTAGTTATAGGATTTTCAAGTGTCAAAATTTCAAAAAAGCGGATAATTTAATGAGGTTTTCAAACATACAAGGTCAAATTTAAAGTTGTCTATTTAGATCAATCCTCAAAGTTCAAGAGTACTCTAAACGTGAATGCTTGTGTTTCAAAATTTCAAACGAAGCGCCAAAAGCGCCTCTACTTGCCTGAAACCGCGTGAGACCAATGTTTGGTAGTACAAGGAAATTACTTTTATAATAACTCCGACCCGTGAAACCTACCGGCCCGATGTCCAAAGGTCTAAACCGGGGTAGGTTTGTAGCTTCATCTAGATGCCACACAACCGCCTCCAAAAAACATTCATACCCAATGGCCGCCTAAGCACACATGCGTGCGGCCGAAATCGCTCCCGCCCACTATTTGGGACACCTGGGATAACCATCCTACCCCCGACCCGCAGTAAGTCCGGAACTTAAGAGGGGGGAAAAGTTTGTACTTTCCCCAAATTTCAAACAAGCGCGTCCCATCTTCTGTTAAAAAAGCCAAAAACAAGCGCGTCCCAGACCGAAACATGGTTCTCCCCATGCCCCCTGCCCTCCCGTCCGATTCCCCATTCGTACTCCATGGGCGCAAAAACTACCTCTCCACTAGCCGCGAAACCTCGGCGTCCTCCGTTCACCACCCCATCCCACCCATCAACCGCCGCTCTCCTCCATCACGCGGGAGCCGATACCCCGACGTCATCGTCCACCGCAACCTCAACCACAACGTCCTCCACGTCTAGTAGTTGAAGACGAGGCCGAGCCGTCTGTACCCGAGCCAGTTCAACCACGCCGTCCTGCGCCTCACCGCTGCCGCTCCAACTTCGCCACCCTCCACCACACTAGAGCTGTTCCTGCTATGTCGTCCTTCACCGCCTCGGATTTGCTTCCCCTCCGCCGATATACAGCCACGGCAACACAGTCAACAATTTGGCCATGGGTTTGTCCAATGATCCACGGTTCTCCAAAACATCGGTTCCCCTAGGAGAAAAAAGAAGATCGCCGCAGCATATGGAGGAGACCACACTGGCAACCGATAAGGGTACTCCTCTTCCCTTATTCGTGCAAATCTTATGTGTCTGCTTGCACGGTATTCATCCCACAGAAGACACTAGTTGACCGCTTCTTCTTGATACTTGATGTTCCTAGTAACTCGCGATGCACAAGGTTTCTCCTCATATACTATTTCACCTTAGCTAGAGGTCCGTCGCCCCCCTGAATTTGAATTCCTGGCTAGTTGATTCCCAATTAATGGAAGCATTCCCCAGCGTAACAGGTGCTAGTCTGCCTATTACGCCGGGGAAGCAGCGCCTCGATGTTTATCTTAGGGGCGAGTGGGGCCTAGAGCTACTGGCGCCTGATCTAGAGGTCGGCCGGGATTAAAGGGATGGCCTGGGGGTGCTGCCAAGCACGGCGGTGGTGTGAGGTCGAGGGGAGGGAAGGGCGGCGGAGGCAGGGGTCTAGGCTGGTGGTCGCTGGCGATTCGAGAAAGATCGTCAACAGTGACTGACGGGAGGTGGATGAAGGCCATCTGCCTGTTCCTTATAGATCGGACAGTTCATTAAAAAAATCCACTCACCTACTTATTTTCAGTCGACTGTTATCTTGATATGACCACATGTGGTGGTGTGCTGGAGGAGTACTTGCATTTCCTGTGCTCATATATTACAAAATCATACAGAGTAGAATCTAATTTTGTTTGCCATGCAATGTTGTAGAGCTATCATATGTCTCCTGTCATTTATTTTTTAGCCACCTGCTATCTGCTACTTTTACAATGCACTAGTTCTGCACACACTTCACCCATACTCTCACTATTGTGTTTTTATGCAAGGGTATTTCAGAGTCTGCCTTGAGAGAAGCAGAAAATAAAAGAGAGAAGTTCCTCCAGCTTTCTATGCGGGTAAGCACGGCACATTACAGTGCTATAAAGGGTGCAGTGTCAGCAGATGGAGACAGTAAACGTAGCTCTGGAGTTGATGACCTCGCTCGCAATGAACCACCATCCTAGATGCTTGCTTTAACTTCGCGGTGTCATATGTGGTTGCATGTTCCATATGGTGTCTAGCTTGTATTCGAAAGGCCGAAGTCGGTCTTTATTAAGATAAGGGAAGATATTTTTACATGAACCACCATCCCGTGAGCACCAGAAGACAAATAGCTAGTCAAGGCACTGGCCGAGCCAGTGACAAGCCCAGCAAAGACATGCATCACCTGGAAGCCAACTAAAAAGCCGCGATGGTGGTGAAGCAGCCCGCCTCCCACCAGGCTCTCAGGTCCTAGATGATCATGCTCACCACTCCAGCCGGATGTCTAGCTTGTATTGCTTCCAATTTGGTTAAATTGCATCTGCTCAGCTTACACATTATACCTTTGAATATGACATGCCTTTCTGTTTTTGGTACATACTAGTACATCTATGTATTAACCATGTTCTTACATCAAACTAATGTTGTTGTGTATCCCTCATCAATCACTTATGATGAGGCAGGCAGACAAGTGGACTACTCCTCATTTAAAGAATGCAGCGCCAGCCTCCCGACATGATTCTCAAGAAACAGCAAGGCTAGATGAAGATAGTGAACGTAGCTCTGTAGTTGATTACCGCATTTCCCCTACACTAGCATCGCAGATGCTTGCTCTAACTTGGCAGCGTGATATGTGGTTGCATGTTGAATATGGTGTCTAGATTGTAATTCTTCCAATCTGGTTAAACTGCATGTGCTATTCTGCTTAGCTTATACATTATACCTGTTAATGTGACATGCCTTCCTGTATTTAGTACATAGTACATCTGTTTATTAAGCATGTCCTTACATAAAACTATTGTTTTTTGTATCCCGCATCAATCAATATGACGAGACACCTTTAGTATATGAAGTGCGATATTAGTTGCCTCTTTCATATGATTTATAGCATGCGCTGCTTCTAATCTGTTGAAATTCCATTTATGATGGGACACTTTTAATTTGGCAGAGTCATATTGGTTGCATCTTTCATGTGGTGTCTAGCTTGCATTGCTTCTTATTTGTTGGAATGGTTTCTGCTTAGTTTACACAAACAGTTGTGAACATGCCATGCCGTCCTGTTTTTCGTACATATTCCATCCTGGTATCATGTGTTTGCCTTACATCAAAGTAGTGATTGTCAGTATCATGCATGAATGAGTTCCGAAGAGAGAATTTTATTGCTTTTTCTTGTCGGTTTTACTTGACAATTCAAAATCAATAAAGCGGAAGGAAGTTAGCAAGGCAGTGGATAATGGTGCTCCTTCCAAACGGAGGGCCTCTACAGTTTCTACTCCTCCATCCCCCCAAGATGATTTCCAAGACAACACATGCATAGACACTCAACGCAGCTGTGTTTATGATGAGCACGTCTCCTCTAGTGCACCATCACCGGTGCTCCCTCTAACTTGGCACAATTATATGTGGTTGCATGTTATGTGTGATATCTAGCTTGTATTGCTTCTAATTTTGTTGAATTCCATCTGCTTACTTTACACATTATACTTGAATAAGACACATGTTCCCGTTTTAGAACATACAATATCTATCTATCACACCATGTTCTTACATCAAATTACTACTGTTGTGTAACCTGCGACAATCACTTATCATAAGACACGTTTGACTTCAGAGTGTGATATAGGTTACATCTCACATTCTTTTCTAGCTTCTACTACTAATTTGTTGAAATGACACTTATGACGAGACAATTTTAACTTGGTATAGTGATATTCGTTGCATCTTTCATATGGTGTCTAGCTTTCATTGCTTCTAATTTGTTGAAATGCCTTCTCCTTAGTTTGCAATGGCACTAATGACGAGAGACCTCTAACTTGGTAGTGTGATGTTGTTTGCATCTTGCATATGATTTATTTCTTGTACTGCTTCATATTTGTTTAAATGCTATTTATGACGAGACACTATTATCTTGGCAGAGCGATATTTGTAGCATCTTTCATATGGTGTCTACCTTCCATTGCATTGCTTCTAATTTAGTGAAATGTCTTCTGCTTAGTTTACACATCATAGTTCTGGTTATCTCTTCTGTCCTATTTTTCGTACATATTACATCCTCCTATCATGTGGTTGTCTAACATCAAAGTTCAGTTTGTCTGTATCACGCATCCATTTGTTTTGAATAACTAAATTGTGATTCGTTTTTTGTCGGCTTGACTTAAGATGGCACAGAGAAAGAGGAAGAAACACATAGTGGTAGGGAATGGGAACCGGAAGACTCCTGCAGATTTTGCTGGTACCGATGGTGCAATAGAAGGTCAAAGTCCAGCGGAAAATTCTACAAACAGGGTATCCCATGCTACACGAGCTATAGAAAAATCCAAACAGAAACAAATAGCTGCCACCAAACAAGTAGAGACAACCCTAGTTCTTGCAACACCTTCCACAGTACTACCAGCTGCACGAGTTACTCGTGCGTCAACTGAGCTAGCAGCACGTTCCCAAGCTCCCTTGCCACCTGACACTACTTCCCAAGCACTCTTGACACAAGACGAGTTGGCAAGATTAGATGAACCTTGTGAGCTTTAACAGCAAGAAGGTAGTTGCTGGAGTCAAGTTACAGTTGCATGCTTCTTTGTATGTAGTCTCACAGTTTGCTGTACACTAACACTTCCTATGTTCGTTGTTGGACTAGCACCTAGGCGCAAGAGGAAACAAACATCAGGGATATATAATGCTCGATAGGTTAACTAAATCTAGAGGAGGAAGAATGGAGATCCGTTTTGAGGCAGGTTTAAAAAGGCCATGTGATGCTACAGAGTCAACCAAGTTAGTACCAGAGGCAGCGGTTGCCGTTAGGTGTCATGTACGTATCCTCCCAACATGGATTTAGTACCGGAATGAAAAAGACGAAACCCAGTTCAACAACTTCCTCGACCATTTATCTGTAAGTATGGTTATGTATGGAAACTAGTAATATCGTCTTGCTCTGTCCCATACTTTCTAGGTTGCTGATAATGAGACTCCCATAATTTTCAACAGATGAGGTTCAAGTTGGATAGCCAAGATGATGCAACCAGACAAGTTTGCACCCATGTTTTCAAGTCTGCTCCGCGACAGTATCGATATAACTTGAGGAAAACTCACTTTGAAGGCAAGGCTAACAGTGAACTTTCCCAAACATCTCCAGTGGAAAATATATTGGATGAAGACTGGAGGGGCCTCGTTAAACACTGGTCTGATCTGAAGTATCAGGTACATTATATATATGTGATCAAATCACATGTTGAAGTCCTATTTACGCATGTGCCACACAAATCTATCTTCTTGTAGGTGAACTATTCAAAGAACAGGGCCAACCGTACGAAAGTGAAATTCCAACGGACGACAGGATCTCGTAGCTATATTGCACACTGCGAGGCTCTTGTAATTAGCTGTTGTTTCACTCTTTTCGCTGTACCATATTATTAGATCTATATGACTTGTTCCAAATGCAGAGGAAAGCCCACAAGGACCAAAAAGTACCTGAACCAAATGCAGTGGAAATCTTCAAGGACTGTCACACCAGCAAGAAGGGCATGACTACACCAGTCAAAGCCGCTGTTGTAAGTCCTTAATCCTCATGCCTTTTAACTACTACTTACTCTGACTTGTGCCTTGAACTGCATGGTTCACAGTCAATGTCTATTACTCTTTTAAATTTTATACACAATTGTCTTAGCGTATCATTGCACCTTACAAGGTTTAAAAGAGAGGAGTGATGTTCCTTTGATCTTGAACTGTAATATAGTTCCATGCTGGACTTGCCCACACAACGTTACAATTGCCTGTTTGTCTGTTCTCAGTTGTTTTGTGATATGAATGATGTCATACTATGCTTACCATATTATAAACTTCGTCTCTTTATCCTTAGCTCTCAATACAATGTGAAGAAATAGACAATACATTAGTGATGGTACATGGTCATATGTTTGGCACCTGGTTTTATTATGTACTTTGCAATAAAATACAACTAATATTTTACGTGGGTTCACCAGAATAAGTTCTGTATATAGACCAAAGCTATTTTATTTGGTTTTGCATCCTCCTTAATATCTTCTGCTCTGGTACTACTAATGTAAAACCTTAACTTTTCAGCGAGCTATGGAAAAAATGGTGGAACCTCCTCCTTCTGAGGTGGCGAGGCAACTATAACCGCAATGTCAGCTCTTGCTGCAGTGGGTCAGTACCTGTCCACTAACAGTGCCAATAGCACGTCCTGCATAATACTGGGTTGGTTGTTAAGGCAATCTCGTCCAAACTGCCTCATGATCAATATATGCAAGCTCAAAACAATGTTGTATCTGCGCTCCAGACACAAGTCCATTCCCTAACAGAGACCCTTTGTGAAACAAGGAGAGACATTGTTTGATGTTGTCAAGATATGAATTGTTTTGAAACCAGACTATCAGACATTTGCTATGTTGTTTAGGATCCTAGGAGAACTGAAGGCGAAGGTTATGGTGCTCCATCGGACAATACAACATGAAAATGTAACAGTCAAGTCAAAAGAACTGAGCTTCTGAACTTCTGGTGGTGCATTTATCTGCTAGACTGTTAACTTTTATGCCAACCTTCCTTTTGTTTTATAGTTGTAATTTGTTTTTGTGCGATACATAATTTGTTCTTAACGTGCAGCCACCGGCTAAAGAAAACAGCAAGCCATTTTTGTATAGTGTAGGGTGTTCCCTATATTTGCACTGGTGGCGAACTTTGATGCCCAGTGGATGTAATATGTGTAATAGCCGTAATAGCCTAGCGTAAGTTGCTTGCTTATTTATTTCCTTATTGTCTTGTTTATTTGTTTTCTTGTAGTCAGTGTAGTTCTTTTTCCGCGGTTTGCTAGTGGCCGCAATAACCTATTTTTTAAAACTAGGCCACATTAACCATGGGCTACATATTTACTATAGTTAACATGGGCCTCCTATGGGCCGTATAAACAATGGGCCTTCCAAGGTCTGTAGAAACAATGGGCCTTCCACGGGACATAGAAACAATGGGCCTTTTATGGGTCGTAGACACAATGGGCCTTCTACAGGCCGTATCATCAATGGGCCTTCTACGGGCCGTATGATCGGTTGGCCAAACATGGGCCAATAACAGACCACATTATGGCAGTAAATGGGCTAGAGTTGAAATCATCCGTTCATGGGCCGACCATAATGGGCCGTCGTTAATCGGCTGTATTTGATGATGCTATGAAAACGGCCCAACGTATTAACGGACCATAAACAGGCCGACTATAACCACGGGCTAAATTTGGCCCACAAGCAGAAAATGACAGTAACGGGCCAAAAGTAAACGAATGCTGGAAATGAGCCCAAGAATAAATGGGCCCTGAGAAGGCCGAAAGATAACATGGGCTGGAAACGGCCCAACGGAATAATGGGCCGTTAATGGGTATAAAGTGATACACTGTTCATTATGGGCCAGCTTTACCACGGGCCGTTAATGGGCCGGGAGTTACTAAGGGCCTCATATGGGACGAAAGACGTCATGGACCGGAAGTTAAAACGGGCTGGAATTATATTGGACAACCCAGATGGCCTAATTCGGATAGGCGTTAAATGGGCCCTGGTGTTGGTGTCAAAACCGGCGGATGTCAGGTAGGGGGTCCCGAACTGTGCGTCTAAGGTCGATGGTAATAGGAGACAGGGGACACGATGTTTACCCAGGTTCGGGCCCTCTCTATGGAGGTAATACCCTACTTCCTGCTTGATTGATCTTGATGGCTAAGAGTATTACAAGAGTTGATCTACCACGAGATCGTAATGGCTAAACCCTAGAAGTCTAGCCTGTATGACTATGGTAATGAGTCTCTCTCCGGACTAAGTCCTCTGGTTTATATAGTCACTGCGAGGATCTATGGTTACACAAGGTCGGTTACAAAGAAAGGAATCTACATATTTGGTCGCCAAGCTTGCCTTCCACGCCAAGGAGAGTCCTGTCCGGACACGGGTGCAGTCTTTAGTCTTCGTATCTTCCCAGCCCATCAGTCTGACCCATGGCTAACAGGCCGGACGCCTGAGGACCCCTTAGTCCAAGTCTCCCTTAGTAGCCCCTGAATCTGGCTTCAATGACAAGGTATCCGGCGTGTAGATCTGTCTTCGGCATTGCAAGGTGGGTTCCTCCCTCCGAACTCCTAGAAAGTCTTCAGACGTATTTGAACGTGTCCAGACCTGTAACACACACCACACACAACCATAGAGATAATATAATTTTATACGAGTCCAATCTGCTGACAACTTTCTGTATCATGACATCACATCTGTCCGGTCATAACTTCGAACCGTTTTTGTCTGCCGCTCCATGTTTCGAGACGCGGTTGCCATTGGCACATCTTGTCAAAGCAGAGATCGTCTCCCCTTATTGTGGGATTCTCATCAATATGGGCGTGGGTAACCCAGCCGTGCCGTTTACACAGCCCTTGGGAGTAGGCGAATTTTAAGGCGTGTGGGGAGGCGTTCAGACTTCCACGATCTATCCCCAAACTCCTTTCTCAATATCTTGGCGTTCATCATCGTGTGTGCAGCCTTCCTCCGCATCCAACCCCACTTCGGGTTGTGGCTCAAAATCTTCAATGTGAAGACGAAGGTGGTGGACGGCCAGCACGCGGAGTGCGGAGGCGCCATGGTGAGCAAGCTGGCCAACGTCTCCTGGCCAAATGGCACTTTCTTGGAGTCCGTCAAGGAATGGCAGAAACAGTGGTTCTACATTACAGAACCCAGCGATGCCACCTAGGCTGCGGTTGCCGAATTCAACTCCTGAGCTCCCATGTAACTCACCTCCTGGGTTGAGAAGAGCCCGAACTGGTGTTCGTCAGACGAGCTGATAGCGCTGCAAACGCATATTCAAAGCATGGTGGATAAAGACATCAAGCTCGTCGACGTAATCTAAGTGATGCTAGTGCACCGGATCCTTCCCTTCCAAAGCCGGAGCCGCCCTCTATGGGAGTTCAATCCGAAGAGGCACCATACCCTGGAGAGGCTCTTCGAAACAACTCACGAAGATACTTGGAAGTTGCTCTTCAAGGGCAACGAGATACCGCCGGCCACAGATTCAGACCACGGTCATGACATTAACCATCTCCCCAACGAGGTATGTTATCTTCAACACATCCCCTACCTGCTTGTTCCAAGGATGATATCTAAGCTTGTATTATCATTGCTTCTTTAGAACTGGCTGGGGAGGGCGAAGCAGATCCGGTGTCCGGCTCCGCTGCTCGAAGAACCCATCATCCCGCGTTTAGCAAAGATGCTGGAGCCGGCACCCTATATGGCGCCAGAAAAGAAGGCCACAGGAAAGGCCAAGGGGGTCCTGAGTGGCCCCCGCCACAAGGGTGCTTCGGACGTGACGTCCGAAGACAAGACCCGCTCCTCCGCCGCCGAAGATGATGACGATGAGGAGGAGGAGGAAAGCAATTCTCCCCCAATGGGGGGAGGAAGAAGAGGGCGGCCTCCACAATTCTGGAGGCGGAGGCGCTTAAGAAGAGGAAAGGCCCATTCGTGGGCGGCTCCGCATGGGACGTCGAAAGCAGTCCCGAGCAACGCCCCACACCAAGCCTCGGGCTGCATCGTAAGCGCTAAGCCTCATACCTGCTCATAAATCAAGCCTCTCCTCCTCATTGTATTGACATGATTGGCTATGTTATAACAGTCCGGCCCACGACCACCCCCAGCAATCCTCGTCAGGAGGTTCGTTGGATTCAAAGGCGATGGACAGCGAGTCACCGCAGGCCGCTCACTCCCCCAAGGACAATGATGGTGTAGAGGTGCTATCCCGAAGGACTGTTCCAGGTGGGGGAGAGGCTAAGGAGGTGCCAGAAGGCAAAACCCATGTCGCCGGACACCAGGGGGAATCAATCCCCATGGAGACTGGTGGGAAGGGCCGTATTCAGTTCGGCCCTCAGCCAGACTCCGATGCGGCTCCGGAATCCGGCACGCAACCTCCTTCGAAAGAAGGGGGATGCCTATTCCGCCGGTGACCCCTGTCCAACCAGGGGCGACAGATAATCTGCTGGAAGCGCTGCGAGGTGCTTCCATTGTGGATGAGCACCGTGCCCTTATGGGTACGGTAATTAAAAAGGTTCAGTCTGCCAAGAGAGGACTAACCGAGACCTACAACAGCCTGCTGATAGGTTTTGAGGTAAGCGACGCAAAAAAGAGAAAATCCCAATATAGATAGTAGCCCGTGAGACACTATCCGGTGTTCGAAAAGAAAAAGCCAGGCAGTGGATCAATCTCCTATTGCAGGGAACTAACTAAATTTGTCTGAAATGAATGCACCGGCGTCGCTGTTGGCCACAGCCTCGCATACTGCCGAAGTCTCCGGACTAAAGCGAAGACTGGCGAAGGCCGAGGAGGAGCTTGGCCAGGTGAAGAGGCAGCTCCAGGAAAAACAAGGTATGTAATAACCTGTTGTGTATACGAAAAGAGTAAAAGGATATGCATTGACCGAAATGCCATGATGTGTATAGAGGCGACGACCGAGGTCGAGGCCCTGAAATAGGCCCTGGCCGAAGCCGAGAGAAGGCTGTCAAGGAGCAGGCCGCTCGGAAGAAGCTCAAGGCCCAAGTCAACGAGGTTCAGCAGGAGCTCCAAGACGCGGTGCGGAAGTGCGAGACCTTGGAGCGCGATGTGTTGGCTCAAGAAGCCGAACTCGCCAATGCTTGTCAAAGTGCGGAGGCAGCCCAGAATGAGGGCCAGGCCACCCTCCAGGAAATCCAGGAGGCCAGAAAGATCACGGCGGGTAAGGCATTTAATATGCAAAGCAAGAGTGTGAAGATGAAATATCATTTACTAACCCGGTCTCGGAGTTCTCCAGGGGCTTTTGCTGATCTGCCACGCAGTGTGACCGACGTTTTGAGCTGAAGAAGGGAGCTCCATGGAGAAGTTGTTCTGGTCACAATATCTTGCGCCCGAACATCCAGTGCCCTTCGGCGATCAGCTGAAACAGCTGGTCGAACTGCACAGGGTGGCCGAACCGGCCATGAAGGATATGATAATCCGGTCGTGGCCAGCCGAAGCTATACCCAGCAGCTATTTCAACCTCGTGAAGAGCTGGTGGATGCTTGTCCGCGGCTGGACGTCATCAAGCGGTCCGTCTGCATCAAGGGCGCACGTCTGGCCTTCTCCTATTGCAAGGTCTGGTGGGCGAAGTTGGACACTGTCAAGTTAGCGACCGAGGGGCGTCGGAGGGCAAGGAGCACTGCACACCTGAGTGATACTTCGACGATGTCTTGAAGGGGTCCCGCATTGTTGCGGATCATTGTGCGGAAGACACTATTTTTGAATGATGTGTTCGAGCTCCCTCTACTTTGTATGATAAAACAAAGTGATTATGCAATATAATGCGTGTTATGTTTTTAAATTTTTACTTCCTGTGCGGCCGTGTTGTATGAAATCTGAGGGTTAACCAGTCGTCGGCTTATGCCCCCATGTAGGTACTACGAGGGTGTTCGAGATGGAATCTCAACAATCTTGATCCAATTAGATGGTCCTTGAAGGAATTGTTTAGTGCAACGAACCAGGCAACCAGACTATGCGGCTGTAACACCCTCACCTAGCCATAGGAGTTCGACAATAAAAACATGGGCGCAACCCCTAGTATCCGAACTAGAGTGGTATAAGCGTTTGATCGGGAAGTACCAATCCTTCGCATAATGCGGCAGAAATCTCCAACTATTTGCAACCTCCGAACAGCTGACCAGCTCTCGCCACATCACTACAAAAAAAGACACATCCATGACATTTTGGGCCGAACGAAATTTTTTTCTGTCATACATATGACACTTCTGTGACGATAATTGTGACAAAACCTGGTATCATCATAGATGTGGTGGGATCCTACTTCTATGACAAAAAATCATGACAAAAAATGGGTTTTCGTCTTGGGCGGGCCGGAGACGCAGCTGCATGACATTCTTTGGGCCGTCCATGACGAAAAAAACCATGGCAGAAGCGAGGGCGAGGAAAATTTCGGGGAGTTCCCGGTTACGGTGGGAGGTCGGGGGCCGAGCGATGCGCGTTTCTCTCGTATGCGTATACGCATGTGTGCGAGGCATTGGCTCTAACTGAACCCGAGCGAGGCGTTGGGCTGTAACTGAACCCGAGCGATTGCACTGCAGGCTACGCATTACTGAACCCGAGCGATCGATCGATGGCTATTAACTAAACCCGATTGAGCAATTCCTTCGCTACTGCTGCTAACTGAAGCCGATTGATGC
>NC_057806.1:32243302-32266345 GCF_018294505.1 Triticum aestivum | reverse complement strand
CTGGATGAACAGGACCCCGTGGTGTGGTGGAGGGCTGGATGAACAGTAGACGATGGAGGGGTGCCCGTGGAGGGGTGGTTGAATAGGACCCCGTGGTGTGGAGGGCTGGATGAACAGTAGACGGTGGAGGGGTGCCCGTGGAGGGGTGGTTGAACAGTAGCCGGTGGAGTAGCGCGCGGTGGAGGCTGGATGAACAGGAGCCCATGGAGGCTGGAGGAGGTCGACGGTAGCCTGTGGAGGCTGGAGGAGGTCGACGGTGGAGATGAACAGCATCCCGTGGAGTCCTGTATTGCGGTACGCCACACCCCTCCCGATGAACATGACCCCCGTTTCGACTGTAGAGGTCCCTTTCGTCCATTTTGCGGTATGCCACACCCCTCCCGATCAACAGGATCCCCATTTCGACCATAGGAGGTCCATTTTGTCTGTTTTGCGGTACGCCACACCCCTCCTGATCAAAAAGACCCCCATTTCGACCGTAGTAGGTTCGTTTCCTCCGTTTTGTGGTATGCCACACCCCTCCCGTTCAACAGGACCCCGTTCCGAACATAGGAGGTCCGTTTCCTCCGTTGTGCGGTACGCCAGGCCTCGTTTCCATCGCCTGTTCCGTCCAAGCCCTCCCGATGAACACGACCACACATTCCGTTCCGACCCAGCCAGTTGGCTCCCATGTGTTCCGTTGCCTCCCGATGAACACGACGCATTCCGCTGCCTCCCCATGAACATGACACATTTCGTTGCCTCCCCATGAACACGACGACGACGCTATTTCTCCGTTCCGACCCAGCCATGTACATGAGCCCTGGCCATACGTATGTGCGAGTAGGCGTTCGAGACCCCGCCCGTATGTACACATACGTGGCCGTATTTTCTTTCTTGCACCGTGGCCGCTGTACGTACGTGTACATGCTACGTGCGCGCCTCTACTACGACGCGTACGCGCCTCTACTACGACACATGCGCGCCTCTACATGCACCGGTATATATGTACGTACACGTTCGCGACCAGAATGACAATGCTACATACGCTTTGACCAGGTGGGTCCCGACTGTCAGCCACTTCCTTGCCTGCGAAGATGTAGTTGGTGGGTCCCAGTAGTCAGGGGGGCGAATCATTTTTTTACCCGGACGCACTTCCTTGCATGCGAAGATGTAGCTAGTGGGTCCCAGCAGTCAGGAGCAAACGTTCTTTTCACGAAATATGGTGGCCCGTCCGGTGGGTCCCCGCTGTCAGGTGGAGGAATAATTATTTTGCATGTAATAAGGAGGCACTTCCTTGCTGCGGCCGTGGACCCAGCTGTCAGCCTCTCCACTTACAGTCCACGTCCGATGGAAGCCGTTCCTTGACCATGTTGACCACGCCGCGCCAAGAGCACCAGGGCGGTGGACGACGGCAAGGCCTAGGAAGGGGACGACGCGGAGGGGGGGAAGACGCGGCAGTGTATGCCCACGCGTAGAGGAGTACGAGGGTTCACTGGTTCGCTGCGGTGTGAGGCTGCCGTCGGCGCAGAATAACAGGGGGTGTGGGTGAGTAGAGGGATGGCCTGGCCAGCGGTGGGAGTAGTAGGGGGCGGTGAGGCCTCCGCCGCATCACAGCCGGCCACGGGAGGCAGGAGCACGAGGCATGACCGGCGCTAGTTTGGGTGGCTGGAGCAAGAAGACCAAAGGTTGAAGAAGCACTACAGCCGTTGGATGGACATCGTACGGTCACTGGAGCTAGAATCGTGCATATTGAGTAAGTTGACAAAGCCCCCCATCCCCGTCAACTTAGTAGGCTCACAAGTCAGCCTGCTACTATAATGGGTCCCAGCTAACAGGGGGAGTATTCATTTTTTTGTGTGTAATAAGGAGGCACTTCCTTGCAAGCGAAGATATAGCTGGTGGGTCCGAGCTGTCAGCGGCGGTAACGTTTTTTTCGCGAAATACAGAGGCCCTTTTGGTGGCTCCCTGATGTCAGGTGGAGGAATCATTATTTTGCGTGTAATAAGGAGGCATTTCCTTGCGTGCGGCCGTGGACCCAGCTGTCGTCCTCTCCATGCACAGTCCACTTCAGATGCATGTCGGTCGTTGACCACGTTGACCAGGCCGCGCCGAGAGCACTAGGGCAGTGGAAGACGTCGAGGCCTAGTAAGGGAACGACACGGAGGCAGGGAAGACTCGGCAGTTGTTTCCCACGCGGAGGGGAGTATGACTGTACGAGGGTTTACTGGTTCGTCTGCCGTCGCCGGAGAATAACAGCAGGTGTGGGTGAGTAGAGGGATGGCTAGGTCAGCGATGGGAGTATGGTGGGGCGGTGAGGCCTGCCTGGCAGCAGAGCCGGCCACGGGGAGGAGGGAGCAGGCAGTCGTGCCGACGCTTGTTTGAGCGGCTGGAACAGGAAGAGCAGAGATTGAAGAAGCACGATGGCCATTGGATGGCCATCCAACGGTCACTGCTTGTGCGTCAACCTTTTTTTAGGAAAGCCCCAAATCTATGGAAAACATCATACAACCCATCTGCCATTATTTCTAATAATTTACAGCCCATTTCCTAATTATTAAGGTTTTTTTGGAGCCCATATTCTTTTTTGTTAGCATTACAACCCATATTGTGGCCACGGTTAAAAAATTATATGAAATTTTGCATATTTCGGTGCGGTCCGAACTATTTTTAATCCCAAAATTTCGACTCACATTCAAACTGATTTTAAAAATAAATGTATATCAATATAAAACCCAACAATTTCTCCACGCATAAAAATTAATGTAATTTAAAATCTCGAAATGAAAAAAAGATGTTTGAAACTAATTGCCGGTTTGATGTGTTTTAAAAATGTACAACCCATTTCTCATTACTGATGGGCCATTTTCTTGGCCAGCCGAATGAAAGCTCTCCTCGTCTTGAAATATTTGCAGCCCAACAGGCCTGACAAAGCGACTTACTCGGCAAATCACAAAAAAACTGGGCTGTGGCCGTGGACCCAGCTGTCAGCCTCTCCATGTACAGTACTCTTCCGATGGAAGTCGTTCCTTGACCACGTTGACCACGCCGCGTGGAGAGCACCACGGCGGTGGACAACGGTGAGGCCTAGGAAGGGGACGACGCGGCAGTGGAAGCCCGCTCGGAGAGGAGTACGAGGGTTCACTGGTTCGGCTGCGGTGTGAGGCTGCCTTCGCCGCAGGGCCTGGCCAGCGGTGGGAATAGTAGGGGGCGGTGAGGCCTCCGCGGCAGCACAGCCGTCCACGGGAGGCAGGAGCATGCGGCACGACCGGCGCTGCTTTGGGCGGCTGGAGCAAGAAGACCAGAGGTTGAAGAAGCACTACGGCCATTGGATGGACATCGTACGGTCACTGGAGCTAGAATCATTCATATTGACTAAGTTGACACAACCCTTCATCCCCGTCAACTTAGTAGGCCCACAAGTCAGCCTCCCACCAAGGTGGGTCCCAGCTAGCCGGGGGAGTATTCATTTTTTGTGCGTAATAAGGAAGCACTTCTGGTGGGTCCGAGCTGACAGCGGGGGGAACGTTTTTTTTGCGAAATACGGTGGCCCGTCAGGTGGGTCCCAGCAGTCAGGGGGTAAACTTTTTTTTCACAAAATACGGTGGCCCGTCCAGTGGGTCCCTGCTGTCAGTTGGAGGAATCATTATTTTCCACGTAATAAGGAGGCACTTACTTGCTGCGGCCGTGGACCCAGCTGAGACTCTCCACGTACAGTATACTTCTGATGGAAGTCGTTCCTTGACCATGTTGACCTTGCTGCGTTCCGTTGCATGCATGCGTCCATGGGCGTGGTGCGCCTCCACTTTTAGCCTCTCACGTACAGTCATCTTCCAATGACTCTTGGTTGTTGACCACGTTGACCACACCGTGCCGAGTGCACCCAGACTGGAACGACCTGGAGATGGGGATGACGGGGCAGTGGAGTCGCAGATGGAGAGGAGTGGGAAACTTCACTAGTTCGGGTGCGCGGCAGCACAGCCGCGGTGCCGCCCACGGGAGACAGGAGCAAGAACAGACGTTGAAGAAGGAGCACGACTGTTGGATGCAACGGTCCAGCTGCTAGAATCATTTGTTGATTAAGTTGACAAAGCCGTGCGTACACAGTCCAGCTCCTAGAATCATTTGTTGATTAAGTTGACAAAGCCGTGCGTACACATCCGCTTAGTAGGCCCACAAGCCAGTCACCAAATCTGACGGGTCCCAGTTGTCAACGGGATGAATATTTTTTTTTTGCAAAACAAGGAGGAACTTCCTTCCATGCGGAGATACAGCCGGTGGGTCCCAGCTGTCAGGTGGAGGAAACATTTTTTTTCAGCTTAATAAGGAGGAACTTTCCTTGTGCGCGACCATGGACCTCGTGGGTCCTAGCCGTCAGGCTCTCCACGTACAGTCCTCTTCCGATGACTCCCGTTTGTTGACCACACCACACCGAGGCGGTGGACGACGGCGAGGCCCCGGACGGGAACGACTCGGAGATGGGAAAACGCGCCAGTGGAGTCACAAATTGAGAGGAGGAGAAGGGTTATAACTGGTTTTGTTGCGGCGTGGGGCTGTAGACTGTGGAGAATAATAGGAGGTGTCGAGGGGTGGAGGGATAGCCTGGCCGGCGGTGGGGTAGCGCTTCACAGTGATGCATGCTAAGCAGAGCTGCTAGCCGCCGGAGGCCGGACCAGGCGGTCCCGGCGACGCTGGAGGAAGAAGACGAGAGATTGAAGGTGCATGCCGGCCATTGGATATAAATCCAATGGCTGTGGATGACACAATCATTTGTTGACCAAGTTGACAACGCCCTGCGTAGGCTTCGACCTATTGGCCCACATGTCAGCCTGCAAAAATGTGGCGTATATTTAACCCATGTTTTCTAGAATGTACAGTCCATTTGCTGGGATGGGTGAACAAATAATTTCACGTCAATCAGGCCCATTTATATTTTCTAAAAAATCCTAGCCCATTTGCACTTCTTTGAAATACACGTATTAGGTGGGCTCGTTATATATATAATGTTATGTTAGAAGGAGCAATTAATATCAAAGAATAAACCGGAGAGGCACATTATATATATATAATTAAGAAATTAGCGAGTTATTGCTCAAAATAAAAATGAGCGCATTATTATTAAACTGGTCCTTAAAATCTTCGCAAGATTTTGTACGCAATCACCAGGATTTTCCTTGCCTGTGAGTCAAAAACAACCAGGATTTTCCTTGCCAACTTTTGTTAAACATTTACTTTTATAAGTTAATAACACGTGGGATGTTTTTATAATGTATATAGAAGTCTCTATAAAATATACGACAATATTAATAATATAAATATATATAATGTGGTTAGAAGGGAAAACATAAATTGGACACAACATTACTTTTATAAGAGACCTGCGTTTTATACCCCATAGTAGAGGTGGCGCGAAAGACGAAGGGAATGTCGGGGCAGCTCCTTGGAGGTGGAGGACGGGGTGGCTGAACCGGCGGGACGATGAGATCGACGATGGATCCTTATCCGGTACGGTGGATGAGGGACGTCGAGGTGTTGCTATGGGTGACGTCGTCGGGGAAGAGGCTCCGACTGGGTGGCGGACGGAGCAGGGTGTGAGGTTTCGTCGCGGGCTTTCGTGGCCTCGGTGTATGAATGGGTGGGCAGATGGGATGGCAGTGGGGAACCATGGCTTAGAGACGCGCTTGTCCGAAATGTGGGGTAAGTTACGAAAGTACCCCCACCGATTTGAGGCGGGTCTTTCGGTTCAGGGGTACCACGGGCATTTCGTGTGTCGGGATTTCACAGGAGGCGGGAGTTTTTGCGCGTTTTGTAATTTCGGAATAGCAAGGCACGGGTTGAGATGGAGGGAGATGTCGGAGCACAACGAGACAAAGATATATCTTAAATATTTCGGGCTAACAAGGCGCGGGTTGAAATTTTCGGACAAGCCTGATGTGTACTATACCAAATCAATGCGCACTACAAATGTCATTCAAAACTTTGAATTCATGTTATGTTCAATTAAAATATTTCGCTACGTGTATAATGCATGCAACCTACTACTCAAATGAACGTTTTAGTGCATTCCAAACGTATATACTACCGCTTGAATATGAACTAAATTTGAATTCATTTTCTATTTGAATAAGATCTACAGTAATGATTGTTGTGAAGTCAAATCATTTGAATTTGTTTCTATGTTTTAATAAGATCTGCAATCATCATTATTGTCAAGTTAAACAATCGTTTGTGTATTATCTTCACAGCACACCACATGATTAGTCTCGAGTTACATATGAACTATGTGTACTATATGAACTCGAACTAGATTTTTTGAATCCACTTTATTTTGATTTCGAATCACATTACATTTCTAGCTCTAGCGAGATCTTCATAATCTAAACCATGTCTCATATGTATAATGTGTTTATCACATTATGTATGGTGCCCCGCCCCCTACGCCTACAAGTATTTAGATGTGAGTTGCAAACACCACACATTACCACAAATTCAAATAAGATGTGAGAATGTTCGATATGTAGTATTGTTTAGATTGTTCGATATTTAGTTGTAAGCTGCAAACACCACACATTATCACAAATTCAAATAAAATGTGAGATTGTTTGATGTATAGTATGGTTTAGATTGTTCGGCATTTAGCTGTGAGTTGCAAACGCCATACATTATCACATTATGGTATAGCATGTGCACAGCACGTGTATCACCGCTATATTCATGCATGCAATGTTTAAAACACTATGATCTCCTATTCAAATATATGAATCCGCTTTCATATCAAATTATGATCTTTGTTAGTCTCTTACACCCACACAATCCTCTAACCTTTGTAGCTACCACTAACTTTCTCTCGTGCATACACACGCCCTCCTCGCCCTCCCCCTCCCTCGGCATTCTATCCACCGGGCACATTCATTTTTTCCTTTAGGTTGTTCTCCCAGAGTCTCCACAACTCCTTTCCGACACACATCGATCGATAAACCTCTCCAGCGATGCCTGCCTACAACATACACACACACCTTCAATCTCCTCCTTTATGTGTCCTTGCCTCGTGTCTCTCATACGGTCAGACACACGTGCAAACTCTCGCCCCTCTTTTCATCGATCTCACAACCGCACACTCCTCCCCCTATCTAGCTAGTAGTTGGGCCTCTCGCACCACCTCCTAGCTCCATTTTGTCTGTCTATCCATCTCGCTGGGCCTTATTTGCCTCTAACAAATGGACGTACACCGACCGATCTGTCGCTATACATATAGCTAGCTAGGTCCTTATAACTCATTTTTACCCACACGTCAATCGATCTACCTCATTAGTTGTGTCTCTCCCTTCCTCCGACTAACAACAATTGATCTACCGATCTAGTTAGGTTTGCTTACCAAACACATGGTTCCCCTTCATCATCCATGGATGCGTCCCGACAGATCTATCACGCACATGCACACACAGAAACACATCCCCACTCTTATTGATAACATTGCAGTTCCACCCTCAGTTTGTCTAGTAGGCCTCTCCCACCATCTTCGAGAAGCAACTCCATCACCCATCCAGCACTCTACTCCTCTCCCTCCCTCTCTCTCCCTCTCTCTCTCTCTCTCCTCTCTCTCTCTGTCCCATCATATTTCCCGTCCTTCAGTTACTATGGATGTCAACCGATCTCCCTCAAGACATAGCTGGGTCTCTCCTTCTCAACGCATATACGAGTCGTTCTACCTCTATAGTTAGGCCTCTGCCTACCCCTCCCCCACCCCCCCCACACACATCGATACATCAAGCGCTCTAGTCATGTCTCCCTGCCACACACAAACTTGACATGTGCCCTCTAACGTTCCGGTAGGCCAGTCGCCCTATATCTTTGACTTGCACACACACACACACACACACACACACACAATTTCGATGGCTCTCTTCATCGATCTCGCACCCACCCACTTGATCCTCTCTTTGACTCTATCGATAGCTATGACCCCTCCCTTTCTTCTCGTGGATTGCCCGACCCTCTATGTATGATATGGATAGGCCTCCATATCACACACATTGCATGCAAAATTTTGTTTGAGATGTCATTGACACATATTCCCACAAATAATTCATGAAATCAACCCCCACCCCACCCCCACCCCAAAACAAAAAACACTCATGAAAGCGGTTTGTATCTCTCACACACACCCACGTCGGTGGGGGACGTGCACGAAGAGAAGAGGTGCATGCAGGGCGCACATACTCCCATCTCTTTCCCAACCACACCCACGCGGGTACACGGTGGAGCTCATTTCTGTACGAAAAAGGCAGCCCACATGGTAATTTGGCACGTGTACTGGTTGTCCACTTGGTGGATGGAGGATCGTCTACCACGGGTGAACAAAAAAATTGCGACTTGACGTGTTATGTTAAAAAAGAGGCAAACCATATGGGGCCTACCTTAGAGGCAAGGATCTATACACTGGAGTACTTTTGATGTGCCCCGTCAACTCGCAGAACAAGGAGAAGCTTGCTTAGTATGCCGTCTCCCCCATACCTAAATATAAGTCTTTGTAGAGGTTTCACCATGAACCACATGTAGATGTATATAGATGCATTTTAAGTGTAGATTCATTCATTTTGTTCCGTATGTAGTGGAATCTCTACAAAGACTTATCTACTAGTAATAGCTAGCCCCCACTACTAGGAATTCTCTATCCTCTCCTTGAGCCACATCATCAAAATTGATGTAGCCGTTAGATGAAGTAAATCAGTCCATAATAGCCGTATGATCTAGACGTTGAGAGGCTCCGCACTAAGGCACATGCAAGCATGCAGAAATACCGTGGCACATGCATGTGAGTGAGTTTTAAATCACATCAACATGTCTGCATGCAAGCATGCACCGGTAGCATGCATGTAAGTGAGCTTTTAAGTCCCATTAACATGTCAAAAAGAAAAATATAATCCCATTATGCAGTAGGAGTTGGCTGATCTTTTTTCCTTACGTGGGATGATCTAAATGATGATGGGAGTTTATTTAGTTTGGCTACCACATTTGTCATGCGGTTATAGAGTTCTTTTTAGTTCTATGAAATTGATAATTTTGCGCAGAGAGATATACCGCTGTTCCGCGGCAACGCGCGGGGACTCATCTAGTAATATTTAGGAACGGAGGGAGTACTATGTAAAGAGTTAGGTGTTGCACGGTGATAGTGTGAGGTGGGCCATGTAATCACTGAGCATGCATGTTTTCACTACTCTTGCACGCCTTCACTGTAAGAATGGAGAAAATTGTAATCTAGTAGTAGTACCTCCTTTCGCCGAAAGCGTGGGACATCCAGCAGTCCTACCACCTCAGTAATAAAGACCATTGAGCCGTCAAATCACATAGACCCAGCAGTAAGTTGGACGGACGAAGCAACCATCACTCTTGCGCCAGTGAGAGGTCACCTCCGCTCTGCCCGGGCAAGAATGCGGCACCGATTCTTTGGAGCAGCGTTGACCGTTTCAGGCGGGAAGCGCGCGCGGGCGATGGAGGGGCTTTGGGTGGGCCAGGCTGGTCAGGAGCGGGCGTGGCAGCTGTCCGCATGTCCCTACCCAACACGCTCAGAAATGAGAGGATGCACCGGCTCTCGCGGCTAAAATTGTACACTACACAACATCTCTCTGTAGGAGTAGGTCGATTTGTCGCTCTCTCTAACACACACATGCTGTTAAACACACACACACACACGCACCTTGGTCCCATTGCACCTTCTAACGTGACTTATTACACCTAGATGGAGGGAGTAGTAAGTATACGAGATACGGTGGCACACTGACTTAAGTCGACTACAAGTGCCCAAAATTTGTGTGCATGTTATAATAAGGATTCACTTAAAATAGTACGTGAGCGAATAGAGGGATCAATTGGATGGTGTTCCCAAGCAGTAGCGAGATATGTGAGATAAGAAACACCACTGGCGCTTTTAACTTTTCTTATTAATTTGTTTGTTTCACCCTCTGACTGGTGGGACCCAATGTACTACGTGGAGAGAGGTAAGGTGACTAAGGCTGCATTATTTCTGCACCACTGTGGATAGTCTTACCACCAAAGCCACATGACACGATTATGATTGAAATCCCAATGACTCCCACACACAAAAAAAACATGGCATGCTTGTCACACGAATGCAGGAATGTATAAAAGGTTATTTCCCTCTCGTTGAACATAACGGGAGGGTTGTGTAGCTGGTTAGCCTGTTCGCTCATCAAACTTGAGGTCTCGGGTTCGATAACTACATTTGAGCATAATTTGTGCCATGAGGATTCTTTGACTGGTCAAAATGTTTTCTAGGGTTTGCACGCTTCACACTCTCTCCCAGTATATATATACACGCTGGAGCCTCAGCGCTTGTAGTTCCTCTCTTCACACTCTCTCACCCTCTCCCGCTAGAACCTCAACGCTTGTAGTTTCTCTCTTCACACTCTCTCGCCCTCTCCAGATCTAAACAAGACTTCGTTGGCCTCTCTCTCCCCTCACTGCTGCTCAAAGAGCCGGCATGATCCGTCCACCGGTAAGGGAAGGAGGCTTAACGCTGTCGCCGTCGGCGAGGGATTACCGGCGCAGCTGTTCACTTTCCACACAGCGGCGGCGCGAGAGGGCCTCCGACCCCTTCTTCTTCGCCGCCGTCCCGTCGCCCACCGAACCACGCCCCAAGAACCTTAAGGTATAATTTACTTACTCCACATGCATTGCTCTAGCTGCATGTATACCATGAATCTAGGACGTGGTTCAAATAGGAAAGGAGTGGGGGAAAGTAGTGGTAAAAGTTGTATATAGCATGAATCTAGGATGTGGTTCAAAGAGGAAATGAAGGGGGAAAGTTGTATAGCATGAATCTAGGACGTGGTTCAAATAGGAAAGGAATGGGGGAAAGTAGTGGGGAAAGTTGTATCGCATAAATCTAGGATGTGGTTCAAAGAGGAAAGGAAGGGGCGAAAGTACTAGTTCAAAAAGGAAAGGAAGCGACAAGGCAGTAGAGTTTGAGCAGGACTAGATTTGCTGTGCTCACATAGGGAAAGGTGTCTAAAGATAACAAAACTGGGACCAACACAAATATGCTCCTTGGTTGTTTGTTCTTTGTTGCAACAGACTGTGCATGACCATAGTACATCGGTAGATGCACATGGTGCTGGTGCGTCCACTATCTCGTGCAACTCATTAGCTGTTGTTAATCTAAGGCCCTATTTGGTGAAAAACTCCCTAGTCCCTACCTGCTTGGTTCCAGGGACTAAACATGGACTAGAGGTTATTAAATGACATGCTAAAAGACCATGTTACCCCTAGTAATGAACTAATAGAGACAAGGTGCGATGCGTGGCAGGGGCAACTGTTGGAAAGAGTCCCATAAATACTCCCTCGGGGTCTTCTTTCTTTAGTCCCAAATGCTCACTTTTAGTCATTAAAAGTCTCTCATGTTTGGTTTAGATGGGACTGACACGGAGTTTTTTTAGTCCCTACACCAAAATGTCCCTGTAAACAAACACCCTCTAATAATGCCGCTGGAAAATTGATGCAATGCCATAGTTAAAAACAAATTACATGTTTAACGAATTTTATTGTTAATATAATATCTATGTTAATATTAATCAATGCCACCGTTTGAGAAATGCTACTGTCTTGCTTTCTTTCCCATTTAGATAAGGTAGATGCTTCTTTTTGTTGGCTTCTGTGTCATCCACCGTTATGACCACTAATTGTTTCCTTTGCACCTCTATGTAAACAGGGTTATCTACTTCACCTCGTTGCCATTGTGACCTTTTGTTGCACTGCACAAAACACTTTTGTTTTAAGAGTGTTTTGTGCAGTTCAACCAAAATGTCACACCGACAATGTTGCTTGATTGCTTGATCTTAGTGGAACTACACAAGAGGATATCTTACTTCCTATCCGTTAAGGCGAATTTGGTTCAGATCTTCTTCTTGTGAGTTGTTTGAATTCCGCATCATGAGAGGTCAGTACTAGCCTTCTTTCACATGATTCTGCAGTGTGCTTTCATATGTTGTGCTACTTGTACGATAATGTTGCTTGATTTTAGTGAACTGCACAAATGGAGACAAGACTTCCAATTTGTATGTGCACCGTAATATCCCATTGAGGTAAGATAAGGATATTTCACAACTGCTGGCCTGTATTTTGCCACTTTCATTAGAAAATTAAGTTTAGTACTATACTTGTGCTCCCTAATTGACATGCCAAATCTTACATTGAAGGCGAAGCTTGTCTGTTATTGAACCAAGTGATGAAGGGGAAGAACAAGCGGAAGAAAAACAAAAATCAACTCCCAGTGCTGTAATGAAGCACTAGAACTGTGATGACACAAGTAATGATATAGTTTTGCATCTTAATTTATTGCTGTGGCTGGAACGAGCAATTGTTTTTCCACTGATTTGATGCCACTCTTAATGTAATATGTAATTATCTCTACTTGTGCAAACAGGGATCTTCTTTGAAGATACCATATATTTTAGTGGAATTGCACAAGAAGATGTTGGAAACATTAAACTAATCGAGAAGTATATAGTAAGCATGCCCACCATCGTAGATAGCAACAGATGGTTCTGGAGAAGTGCTTCATCTGTATGCTCTACACAATAAGCCTCCTGACAAAGGTTAGTACTCGCCCACTGATTTCAATGATGAAGCTTTGTCATCTCTATTGGTGTTGTGCTACTGTTTAGATACTGTCATGAAAAAGTGGTATTGTCCTTGAGAAGTGCTTCATCTGTGCTATTTTAAATATTTCCTTTCCTTTTTTTCGAGCAAATAGGGATGCTAGCATTTAGTAGTCCTCTTGTCTTTGCACAACATGACCATCTTCCTCTGAAGAAGAATATGGAGTACATGAAGTGACTAGTTCCGATTATGCCAGGATGAAGAAGCCATGTCTATCTTCTCATTAGAAGGAGCAGTTGAAGGATGGTTACATTACTCCCCACAAGACCAAACTAACTTCAGCTCAAAAGGACTGACAAATCTCCATTATTTTATTGTGATGCGCGAGTACAATGTTGTTCTAGGATTCTTTCTGGTGAGTTCCATTTTTCTAAAAGTGTGCTCTACATGGACCATGTATGTGCCTGTTGAAACTGTCAATTCATAGTATAGTTTGCTTTATACTAATCACTTTTTTGTATTTGTGCAAACAGGGGTGCTCAGCTTGATTTCAATGGGAACTGCACAAAATGTTCATGAATACGTCGAATCATTCATTTCCACCACAAGAAAGGAGGTGCCGACAAGTTCAAGGTGTTGCAACATATAAGGGCGAAATCATACAAGCTACGCGCGAATTTGGTTGATTTTGGTGGAACTGCACAAAAAGAACAGTTGTTTTATTTAGCACGAGGTGCCATGTCAATGTCCGAACTGATGGCAAACCTTGCCCATTCCACAATCATAGGCATTTGATATTTTGGAATGGGACAACCTTGTCAAATTTTGCTCATTGATTTTAGCAAGACATGCATTTGATATTTTCGAATGGGATGCCCTTTGCTGTCAGCAACGTCAATCAATTTTTTCTTTATTGTTTAGTTGTGAAGTAAATGTTGCCTCTGACATGTGAGTCACTGAGATGCATAATCATTGATTGTTTGAATGTTCTCTATGAATTGCCAGGCCTGTGTGTTTGATTGCAATGTACAGAAACGCAAAAAAGCTGCTCAAACTCTTTGTACTCCTTCTGTTCCTTTTTACTTTGCACATTGTGAAAGTGCATACTTTTTTGTATAAGATTGGTCAAAGTAGAGATACTTTGACTGCAGACAAAACTTGTATGCAGACTAGAAAGGACCGGAGGGAGTACATGTGAAACTGCTGCAAACGAGGTGATCACCCTAGGAATAATGCTAGTACGTATTGTATTGCATGTTCATCCAATGGTAGTGATACAGGAATTCGAACTAATCGAAATAAATTCATTAATACACGGTCGGATTTCATATAAACATGCCGGATTTCATTACATTTCATACATTCTTCAACTAAAAATGGGTACGCTGGAGGTATCATTAATTAACCGAAGCTACCCACCTATGTCCCGCTGAGCAGAACAGAAGTTTCAGTGACCTAACTATAGGTGCAGTTGCATAACTGACATGTCGCCTGTTGGGCCCATGTGTCAGTCAGCCAACTGCACCAGCAGTTAAGTAGAAGCAGCGTTCTTCTCCAGCGCAGCTCTCCGACTCCACGTCGCCGCCAAGAAGCTAACCGGCCATCAATGGTCAACCCGCCTAGCTTGGCTTCAACCGGAGGGTAGCAGCGGTGGCCTTACTTGGACCCGAGCGGCGGCGACCTACTGTGTTCTACTCTTCCTCGTTTTTTGTGTGGCGCGACCTCGTTGGCAGTGGGGCGGGGCCTCGGCGGAGCCGGCGATGTCCTCTGTCTTGTTGTCGGCGGGTGGCGCCTCAGCGGAGCGGTGGAAATCCTCCCCCATGTTGCCGGCAGGGTGGGGCCTCGGTTGAGCCGGTGATGTCCCCTGCCTTGTTGTTGGCAGGGTGGGGCCTCGGCGGAGCCGGAGGTGTCCTCTGCCTCGTTGTTGGTGCCGCGGGGCCTCGGCGGAGCAGGGCCTTGTCTACGCCAGCGGAGCGGGGACTCGTCGGAGCCGGCATTGTCCTCTGCCTCGTCCTCGGTCTCGCCAAATAGCGCCTCGCCTGCTTCATCGCCCTCTTTGCTAGCCTCTTTCTAGGCGGCCGCAGCCTCCGCCACCTGCATGCGGTACCGCCAGCGCTCGAGGCGGCCCTGGCGGGCGGAGCGGTACGAGTCAAGCAACGCCTCCTGCTCCGCCCGCTCCATGGCGATCTGCTCCTCCACCCGCAGGTGCTCCTGGAGGAGATGGTGGTTGTAGGCGGCGTCGGCCTATGGCTCCCGGAACTGCTCCTCATGCATCTGCCTCACCCTGTCCATATATTGGGCACGGGCCTCGCCGATGGTCATGGTGCAATGCACCGGCGAGGATGGCGCAGAGGAGGGGGTTGGCGCCGGATCGTCGACTACCATGTTCTCCATTAGGATGTCATCGTCCTCCGGCTGCCTGCCTGCCAGCCAGTCGGCAGCAATGGCTGCCATCTCCTTGTGGTCCATCGTCCGCCCGTGCCGAAGAGCGTTGGAGCGCGAGGAAGCCATGGTGGGTAGTAGTGGTGTGGACAGGAGAAAGGGAACAGACGCGGATGACTTTGGCTATGGCCGGCGCAGCAGTTTATATAGCAATGGTGGGCGGGTGGAGGGACGGACGTGTGGCGCTGGAGTAGCTGCCTCGGCAACCGCATATCATTAATGTGGGCGACAGATGGACAGACGGACGACACTTGTGTCATTTGAAGGCGGAGCAATCGCCTGCACCGGGAAGCGGGGCGGGCGGCGCTGACTGTTTCGGGCGGAAAGCGCGCACGGGCGAGGAGATGACTTTACTTGGAGAGGATGACAATGGGGACCCACCAGGTCCATAGCCTCACATACGCAAGTGCCTCCTTATTATATATATATAACTATTATTTATTTTGCTTCCTCCTGGTTTCCGGACATCACGGTCCCACTCCATTGTCAACCTATGTAGTACTCCCTCCTTTCCGGTTTATAGGGCTTATCTCAAAATTTTAGTTTTTCCATTTTATAAGGCTCAATTCGGTTGTTCCCCATCATATGTTCAGACTTCAAGGTGCATTAAATCATTGCATGCAAGTATTAAGAGAAAACTGACCAATGCATGCACTTTATGCATGCATGCATTGCAATTAATGCATTCGTAAACATAATTTTTTGAGGAAAACAAGAGCATTAATTGGGTGGTTTTGCAAACTACAAAAAATATTCCACCACTCATCGTCTACCTTGGTTGGTGAGATTTTTGAATTGAGCCTTATAAACCAGAAAGGAGGGTGTAGTCAATAAACGAGAGAATTGCACAAGAAGCGACCGACAGCTGGGACCAAGCAGCTTGAGCAGTATTTGTGTTTTTGAGGTGTGAGCATTGCAGAGTTTTTCGATGTTTAGCCCAAATATTATTTTTTCTCCTCTGAACAACAACGAAAACATCTTTGCAGGTATTAACTGGGCGGGTTGTGGCCCGTCTAGCCCAGGCCAGATATCTAGCCCAGATATTAATTTTTTTCAAGCTAAAAATGGCTAGCCCGGCTATACTTTTTTTAGGAATACCCAGGCAAGGTCAAGTTGTTATTCTCCGCCCCGCTGGGCTGAAAATCTTTCCTAGGAGGGATGCATTAGGCTTAACAAGAAAACGGGCTTTGAGAAATAATAAATGGGATGTAATTATAAAAATTGGGCAGTAACTATAAAAAATGCACCAAACACGTGATTACTTTATAAAATATTGTTTTTGGATATTGAAAATTTTAATTTCATTAATTGTTGCGAGCGCAATGTTTCGTTGGATTTTTACGTAATATAAATTTATATTGAAATTGTATTTAATCTGACTAGAAATTTTGGGATAAAAATATTTCGGATCCCATCAAAATGTGGGAAATTTTATTGAATTCTGTTTTGAACGGTTGGTTGAAATGGGTTGTACTTTTAACAAACTGTAAATGGGCTGTAGTAAATTCCATTAGAAATCAAAAATGGGCTACACATTCTTACAAATCTCAAATGGGCTATAAGTTCTCTGCCACACACTTCTGGCCTTACTAAGTTGACGCATCCCCTAAGAAAACAGAGTTGACGCGTATGCAAGGCTTTGTCAACTTATAGTCAACACACGGTTCTAGCAGCAGTGGCCGTTGGATGTCCATCCAATGGATGCCGTGCTTCTTCTTCAATCTCGGATATTCTAGCTTCACCCACCCAAAAAATGATTCCTCCCCCTGACATCTGGGGTGCATCGTTTCGGAAGCTGACCTGTGGGCCTACTAAGTTGACGTACCAAGCGCTTTGTCAACTTAGTCAATATAAACAATTCTAGCTGCAGTGACTGTACGATGTCCATCCAACGGCCGTCGTGCTTCTTCAACCTCTGGTCTTCTTGCTCCAGCCGCCCAAAGCAGCGCCGGTCGTGCCGCCTGCTCTTGCCTCCCGTGGCCGGCTATGCTGCCGCGGAGGCCTCAACGCCCCCTACTACTCCCACCACTGGCGAGACCATCCCTCCACTCACCCACACCACCTATTATTCTGCGGCGATGGCAGCGCAGCCGAACCAGTGAACCCTTGTACTCCTCTCAGCGTGTGCATCCACTGCCGCGTCTTTGCCGGCTCCCCGTCATTCCCTTCCTAGGCCTCGCCATTGTCTACCGCCCTGGTGCTCTCGGCGCGGCGTGGTCAACGTGGTCAAGGAACGACTTCCATCGGACGTGGACTGTACGTGGAGAGGCTGACAGCTGGGTCCACGGTAGCCACAAGGAAGTGCCTCCTTATTACGCGCAAAATAATTATTCCTCCACCTGACAGCGGGGACCCACCGGACGGGCCATCGTATTTCGTGAAAAAAATGATTCGCCCCCTGACTGCTGGGACCCACGAGCTACATCTTCGCACGCAAGGAAGTGCGTCTGGGAAAAAAACGATTCGCCTCCCCTGACTTCTGGGATCCACCCGCTACATCTTCACACGCAAGGAAGTGCGTCCAAAAAAACGATTCGCCCCCGACCACTGGGACACACCAGCTACACCTTCGCACGCAAGGAAGTGCGTCCGGGCAAAAAAAAAATGATTCGCCCCCCTAACTGCTGGGACCCAGCAGCTACACCTTTGCGGGCAAAAAAACAAAATGATTCCCCCCCTGACTGATGGGACCCACCAGCTACATCTTCGCAGGCAAGGAAGTACCTGACAGTCGGGACCCACCTAGTCGAAGCGTACGTAGCGTTGTCATTCTGGTAGCGAACGTGTACATACATACTGGTCGATGTAGAGGCGCGCACGTGTCATAGTAGAGGCGCGCACATGTCGTAGTAGAGGCGCGCACGTAGCATGTACACGTACGTACAACGGCCAGGGTGCAAGAAAGAAAATATGGCCACGTATGTGCACATATGGGCAGGGTCTCGAATGCCTACTCGCACATACGTACGGCTAGGGCTCGTGTACATGGCTGGGACAGAATGGAGAAACAGCGTCATCGTCGTGTTCATGGGGAGGCAACGGAATGCGTCGTGTTCATGGGGAGGCAACGGAATGTGTTGTGTTCATGGGGAGGCAACGGAATGCGTCGTGTTCATCGGGAGGCTACAGAATGCGCCGTGTTCATCGGGAGGCAACGGAACGCGTGGGAGTCAACCGCTGGGTTGGAACGGAATGCGTGGTCGTGTTCATCGGGAGGGCTTGGACGGAACAGGCAATGGAAACAAGGCCGGGCATACCGCAGAACGGAGGAAACAGACCTCCTACGGTCGAAACGGGGGTCCTGTTGATCGGGAGGGGTGTGGCGTATAGCAAAACGGAGGAAATGGACCTCCTACGATCGAAATGAGGGTCCTGTTGATCGGGAGGGGTGTGGCGTACCGCAAAACGGACGAAACGGACCTCCTACGGTCAAAACGGGGGTCCTGTTCATCGGGAGGGGTGTGGCGTACCGCAAAACGGGACTCCACGGGATACTGTTCACCTCCACCGTTGACCTCCTCCAGCCTCCATGGGCTACCGTCGACCTCCTCCAGCCTCCACGGGTTCCTGTTCATCCAGCCTCCACCGCGCGCTACTCCACCCGCTACTGTTCAACACCCCATCCATCGTCTACTGTTCATCCAACCCTCCACACCACGCGGTCCTGTTCAACCACCCCTCCACAGGCACCCCTCCACCGTCTACTGTTCATCCAGCCCTCCACACCACAGGGTCCTGTTCATCCAGAGGCAACGCCATCGCTCACTGTTCATCCAACCCTCCCCCCTGCAACGCTCACTGTTCATCCAATCGATCGGCTTCAGTTAGCAGCAGTAGCGAAGGAATCACTCGATCGGGTTCAGTTAATAGCCATCGATCGATCGCTCGGGTTCAGTAACGCGTAGCCTGTAGTGCAATCGCTCGGGTTTAGTTAGAGCCCAATGCCTCGCTCGGGTTCAGTTAGAGCCAACGCCTCACACACACGAGCGTACGTGTACGAGAGAAACATGCATCGCTCGGCCCCCGACCTCCCAACGTAACCAGGAACTCCCCAAAATTTTCCTCGCCCTCGCTTCTACCACGGTTTTTTCCGTCATGGACGGCCCAAAGGATGTCATGCAGCTGCGTCTCCGGCCCGCCCAGGACGAAAAGCCCATTTTCTGCCATGATTTTTTGTCATGGACGTAGGAGCCCACCACATCTATGATGATACCGGGTATTGTCACAATTATCGTCATAGAAGTGTCATATGTATGACAGAAAAAAAATTCGTTCGGCCCAAAATGTCATGGATGTGTCTTTTTTTTGTAGTGTATAACTGTGGGGGGATCTAGAGATATAAAACAAGCTACCATAGGGAGCATTCACTTTCCCGCTATACATTATTTTGATCTCTTCATAGGTAGATGCATTAATGGTAAAGATGAGGCATGTTACATGTGTGTTCCTGACCTCAGTATTCTTAGGAGTGCTGTATTAGGAGATAAATCTTATAATTTGGGAGCCATTGTTGCACGTAGGTTGCATCTTAATAGATTTAATGGAGATTTCTTTGGTGGAATTTATGCAACCCGCATAGCTAATTTTCTTGGTATAGCCATACGTGAAGATGATATTGAGTTGCCTCCTGCTTATTTAGATTTTAATGCTATTGTTCACCACCAGTTTGTTGAGATGAGTGAATCACCTCTCCAGTATCGACTAATCTTTGACAGACGGCGGGCTGTCCGTATTACTCTCCCTGCTCCTACCTTCTTTGATTATCAGGCAAAAGGAAGATATGTTATTACCAGAGAGGAGGCAGATGAGTACGAGAGGAGGGCTGAGGCCGCTTGTCGCCGTGCTGCAGCTCAGGAGGCGATAGCCGCTGCATCTCAGTACAACCCCAACTATTATTATGGATATCCGCCAGGCCAGCCATGGCCATAGACCAACTTAGGCCAAAAGCCAAAGCTTGGGGGAGTATGTATTTCTCACCGACATAACATTTGTGTTCACACACTCATTGCTATATGTCGGTGCTCATAATTTTTCATTGTATCGTCCATGCTAGTTTATTTCCTTTTTATGCTTTCTTCTTGTGTGTTTAATAAACCTTTAGAAAAACCAAAAAATTTAGTTGTAGCTTTTAGTTAGTTTACTTTCCATGTTTGTAGTAGTAATTAAAAAGAAAACCCAAAAAGATTCCATGTTCTTCTTTTGCTTGTTGGGAGCTTTCCCGTGTAAATAGTTTTATTTCTTTTCTTTTCTTTGGGGGTCGATAGGAGAAGACCATGATTAAATTGTTGAAGTGGCTCTTATATGCATAATTGCTGATCTGACAAAAGAGCCCATATTGCCTTGTCTTCTCCTGTTTATTGAATGCTTGCAGATTCCAGCCTAGTCCAATGCACGTGCACTATTATTATTATTCACATCATTCGGTCATGCAAGTGAAAGGCAATTATGACGATATATGATGGACTGACTGAGACGAGAAAAGCTGGTATGAACTCGACCTCTTTTGTTTTTGTAAATATGATTAGGAGACCTAAGCCTTATTGTGAATGTGGTTAGTCATAATCTTTGCTGAAAACATGAACGCTGGCTTTACATATTTACAACAACAAGAGCAAACAGAGTTTCTAAAGTTTTTCTTTATCACTTTTAGTTTGTCAACTGAATTGCTTGAGGACAAGCAAAGGTTTAAGCTTGGGGGAGTTGATACGTGTCCATCGTATCCACTTTTCCAAACACTTTTGCCCTTGTTTTGGACTCTAACTTGCATGATTTGAATGGAACAAACCTGGACTGACGCTGTTTTCAGCAGAATTGCTATGGTGTTATTTATGTGCAGAAACAAAAGTTCTCGGAATGACCTGAAACTTCACGGAACATCTATTCGGAAAATATAAAAAATCCTTGCAAAAGATGAAGACTAGGGGGCCCACCACCTGTCCACGAGAGTGGGGGGCGCGCCTGCCCCCCTAGGGCGCGCCCCTATCTCGTGGGCCCCCTGGAGCTCCTCCGACCTCAAGTCCAACTCTATATATTTGCTTTCGGGGAGAAAAAAAATCAGAGAGAATAAATCATCGCGTTTTACGATACTGAGCCGCCGCCAAGCCCTAAAACCTCTCAGGAGGGCTGATCTGGAGTCCGTTCGGGGCTCCGGAGAGGGGAATTCGTCGTCATCGTCATCATCAACCATCCTCCATCACCAATTTCATGATTCTCACCGCCATGCGTGAGTAATTCCATCGTAGGCTTGCTGGACGGTGATGGGTTGGATGAGATTTATCATGTAATTGAGTTAGTTTTGTTAGGGTTTGATCCCTAGTATCCACTATGTTCTAAGATTGATGTTGCTGTGACTTTGCTATGCATAATGCTTGTCACTAGGGCCCGAGTGCCATGATTTCAGATCTGAACCTATTATGTTTTCATCAATATATGAGAGTTCTCGATCCTATCTTGCAAGTCCATAGTCACCTATTATGTGTTATGATCCGTTAACCCCGAAGTGACAATAATCGGGATACTTACAGGTGATGACCATAGTTTGAGGAGTTCATGTATTCACTATGTGCTAATGCTTTGTTTCGGTACTCTATTAAAAGGAGGCCTTAATATCCCTTAGTTTCCGTTAGGACCCCGCTGCCACGGGAGGGTAGGACAAAAGTGTCATGCAAGTTCTTTTCCATAAGCACGTATGAATATATTCGGAATACATACCTACATTACATCGATGAATTGGAGCTAGTTTTGTGTCACCCTAGGTTATGACTATTACATGATGAACCGCATCCGTCATAATTCTCCATCACTGATCCATTGCCTATGAGCTTTCCATATATTGTTCTTCGCTTATTTACTTTTCCGTTGCTATTGCTATCATCATTACAAAATACCAAAAACACTATATTCGGAATACTTTGCTACTAAACACTTTGCTGCAGATACTAAGTTTCCAGGTGTGGTTGAATTGACAACTCAGTTGCTAATACTTGTGAATATTCTTTGGCCCCCCTTGTGTCGAATCAATAAATTTGGGTTGAATACTCTACCCTCGAAAACTGTTGCGATCCCCTATACTTGTGGGTTATCAAGTATTACTTTGGATGTCGTGTTGCCTTTGGAGTATTAGTGGCTAGTATTATTTTCATCATGATGCTAGTTGATATTATGTTTTGGAGTATGATGTTGGAGATGATGCTTGCATGCGGATCATAGTTGGATAGCTAGTTCTTGATATTTGAGTAGTAGTACTATCGTTCTTGGATTCATCATGTGTAACACCCCGGATGTAACTTGCCATATTTGTAACTCCGACTCTTGCCATTTTCGGCTTTAAGTTATGAGATTCCCTTCGTGGTTGGGTTTTGTCTTTGTTTTGCATTTTGTTCATGTAATGCATTTCATATCATGTCATCATGTGCATCGCATTTGCATTCGTGTTCGTCTCATGCATCCGAGCATTTTCCCCGTTGTCCATTTCGCAATCCGACACTCCCACATGCACCCGACGCACCCCTCTTGTCTCTTTTCGTGAGCGGAGTAAACCGTTCTCGGAATGGGCCGAGATTTGACAAGTGGCCTTGGTACATCACCCGTAGACCGCCTGTCAAATTTCGTTCCATTTGGAGGCCGTTTGATGCCCCAACGGCTAACCGGGTAACCGCAAAAGCATCTTTGGGTTGCAGCCCAACACCCCTTCAAAACTGCCCAATAACCCATCTAAACCACATCCATGTTCTCCGCCGTCGGATCACGATCGTGTGGGCGAAAACCGCACCTCATTTGGACACTCCTACCTCGTACCTACAAAATATGTTCCCCTCCCCGAAAAATTCATGGATGAAACCCTTGCCATTTCCCTCCGCCGCAGCCGGACACGTCCGCGCCACCGCGCCCACGCCAATAGGAAGTCGCCATGTGGCCCAGTCGCCGCCGCCCACCGCCAAAGCCCGCCGGGTCCGAGGTCGGCCCCCGCGGGCCCATCCACCACGTCGCCGCCCGCGCCCTTCA
>NC_057806.1:32121989-32243076 GCF_018294505.1 Triticum aestivum | reverse complement strand
GCTCCGACGCCGACCCCGCGCCGTGCCGCCGACCCTGCAGGTCGCCGCCACCCCGTCGCCGGCCTCCTCCGCCTCCCCGAGCGCGCCGACCGACGTCCCCGTTCAACTCCGGCGCATCTCCGGCTGCCTCGGGAACCGCGCCACCAGAAACCCTAAATCCAGATCTAGTGAGGTTGACCCCGAAATTTGCCAAAGTCCCTAATGTTTTTATGTCCTCTTCTTCATGTCGTATCTCAGTGACCGTGGCTCCAAATCATGCATATGATATGTCAAAATGTTCATCTCGTTGAGATCTTCATGTTAGTATCATTTGCATGCATGTTACTGTCCATTATGATGCCATTTTCATTGTTGTGAGAGTGCTATAAAATGTTAACTACTGGCACTTATCAGATCATGGTGATTTGTCATTTTTTTGTTGCATTTGATGTGTGCACCCTATGAGCATGAGGTCTACATGTGTTTTGAACTACAACATGACATCTCTACAGAGGTGCAAGTCTTGTATTTTTTTGATCTATGTGGTGACTAGCACAAGCATGCAAAGTAGGCTCCATAATGTTACTATTTTCAGGGACTTAGGATTTTGCTAAGTCCTTTTCCTGCAGTTATTTTGATGCCATGTAAACTTGATGCTACTTTGAGATCCATGATTATTTTGGGATACTTCAGTAATGATGTTTTGAACATGTGGTTATGCTCTAACCAGTCATGCCCCTGTTTGAAATTATGGAGTGCTCTAGCATGTCTTTTGCTTGCTCTACTTTTGCTATAACATGTTCCTGATAGATTGTTAACATGTTAATCAATTTTGCCATGGTTGTTGTTAGTGATCCATGCATCCTATAAACTTGCTCTTGCCATGTTTAGCTTCATGCAAATGTCTTTTTACTGTTGGTATGCTTGTGTTGTCATGAAATGCTTTGTGGTGAGTGGCGTGAGCTCGCGAAGTTGCTCTCATGAATCTGTTTATGCCATGCTCTGTTTTTCTTCCAAGTCTGAAACTGTTAATAAAACTTGCTATGTTTACATGGGTGCCACCATATTTTGTGTGCATTTTTGGCTCACGATCAGTAAGCAAGTTTTGTTAAGTGCATTTAGTAGAAGCATGTCGTGCTTTTGTTTTCCATGATATGTTCCTATAGCATGTTGTTTGCTTGCTCTAAACAGTGCTTCCTGATGTTGTTTTTGACATGTTGTATTTTCACCAAGTCTGTGAAGCTGATATCTTTTGCACTTTTGCCATGCTTGTTTGAACCTGTTCTAGTGTGATTTAGCCATAGCTCAGTGTTCATGTTTTGTAAAGCATCTCCTGTAAATCACTAACATATGATTTGTTGCTATGTTGGAGTGCAGTAGCTTAGTTTCTTGTTGCATTCTAAGTGGCATCATGCTGTTAATCACAGACTTGCGCCATTCTTGTTTTGCTTGCCATTTGCAAACCGTGCATCCGTTTCCGGTGATCCTTATATTGATTTCAACCGAAATCACCTCATCTTTCCAGGGGCATACTTGGTTTGACGAGTTGATGCCTTGATCATACTTTCCCTTCTAGAGCACGCATATGCACTACATATCATATCCTGCATATCATGCCATGTTTTGCATCATGTTGCTTATGCATTGCACCATGATTGATTGTTGTTCCATTGCTTGTGTTCTTGCCTTGGGTAGAGCCGGGAGACGAGTACGTGAACGAGGAACCTGTGGAGTACGCTAACGAGGATCAAGCTTTTGACTACTCTAAGAACTTTGCAGGCAAGATGACCATACCCTCGAAATCACTTCTATCTTTGCTTTCCTAGTTGTTGGCTCTATCGCTATGTCGCACTACCTACCACTTGTTATATCATGCCTCCCATGTTGCCATGTCAAGCCTCTAACCCACCTTCCTAGCAAACTGTTGTTTGGCTATGTTACCGCTTTTGCTCAGCCCCTCTTATAGCATTGCTAGTTGCAGGTGAAGTTGAAGTTTGTTCCATGTTGGAACATGGATATGTTGGGATATCATATTATCTCTTATTTTAATTAATGCATCTATATACTTGGTAAAGGGTGGAAGGCTCGGCCTTTTGCCTAGTGTTTTGTTCCACTCTTGCCGCCATAGTTTCTGTCATACCGGTGTTATGTTCCTTGATTTTGCGTTCCTGACGTGGTTGGGTGTTATGGGAACCCCTTGACAGTTCGCTTTGAATAAAAATCCTCCAGCAAGGCCGAACCTTGGTTTTACCATTTGCCTACCTACCACCTATACATTTCCCTTGGGTTCTGCAGACTCAAGGGTCGTCTTTATTTTAACCCCCCTGGGCCAGTGCTCCTCTGAGTGTTGGTCCAAACCGGGCAACCTGCAGGGCCACCTCGGGGCAACTTGAGGGCTGGTTTTACTCATAGCTTGACCTATCCGGTGTGCCCTGAGAACGAGATATGTGTGACTCCTATCGGGATTTGTCGGCACATCGGGCGGCTTTGCTGGTCTTGTTTTACCATTGTCGAAATGTCTTGTAACCCAGATTCCAAGACTAATCGGGTCTTCCTGGGAGAAGGTATATCCTTCGTTGACCGTGAGAGCTTGTGACGGGCTAAGTTGGGACACCCCTGCAGGGTTAAATTTTCGAGAGTCGTGCCCGCGGTTATGTGGCAGATGGAATTTGTTAATATCCGGTTGTAGAGAACTTGACACTCGACTTAATTAAAATGAATCAACCGCGTGTGTAGCCGTGATGGTCTCTTTTCGGCGGAGTCTGGGAAGTGAACACGGTCTTGTGTTATGCTTGAATGTAAGTAGTTTCAGGATCACTTCTTGATCACTCCTAGCTTCTCGACCGTGCGTTGCTTCTCTTCTCGCTCTTATTTGCATATGTTAGCCACCATATGTGCTTAGTGCTTGCTGCAGCTCCACCTCACTACCTTCTCCTGCCCAAAGCTTAAATAGTCTTGATCTCGTTGGTGTGAGATTGCTGAGTCCTCGTGACTCATGGATACTTCCAAACAGTTGCAGGTGCCGAGGATACTAGTGCAGGTGATGCTACCGAACTCAAGTGTGAGTTCGACAAGGATTCGGGCCGTTACTATGTTTCATTTCCTGATGATCAGTAGTGGAACCCAGTTGGGATGATTGGGGATCTAGCTTTTGGGGTTTATCTTCCTTTTATTCGGATTTGGCCGTAGTCGTTCTTTGAGTTTATTTAGATGATGTATGAATTATTTATGTATTGTGTGAAGTGGCGATTGTAAGCCGACTCTTTATCCCTTTCTTATTCAGTACATGGGATTGTGTGAAGATTACCCCTCTTGCGACAAAACTACCATGCGGCTATGCCTCTAAGTCGTGCCCCGACACGTGGGAGATATAGCCGCATTGTGGTGTGTTACATTTTGATATGTCGATAGTATGCTTTGGATTATTTGTTGGCTATTGCCATGACTTGGATTACAGGTTGGTAGATGATAGTGGAGTATTAGTTATCACCGTTATATGTTGGGGGATAAATTCCGTCATTAAGTTGGTCGGGTGCCACTGAAACAGGCTTTTTCCAGTGCAACCACATTTGCCTTTTATGGGAAGGCCCTAATGCGGTCTATTGTCATGTCTCTCGCCGGTGCCTCGAACGAGGGAAGGTTATGGGTGTGCGGTACCTTGGCCCGGTAAGCATACATAACCTTGTGTGCCCGTAGTTGTTGTTAGGCGCCATTTTGTCCCCGTTTGGGCCCATTTTTGTTTTGCCACGACGGTGGCCGTTGGTGCCTTTGGTAGGCACGGGGCCACCCAGGACTGAACCCAAAGGGGGTGTTGGTCGGAGTGGCTGGGAGAGTGTCATGGCAGTAGATCGATTTTATTGGAACGCCGTTGGTCCATCCGAATGGGAGTGCGAGGCCATGGGTTCCGTGGTGTGGGTAAAGTGCGCTACCTCTGCAGAGTGTGTGTGTTTAATCTATCGGTAGCTGCGTCCTCGGTCATGGGAACAAGTTCGTACTAGGTCACACCGTTTAATCAACACTCACATAACGGAATGACTTATAGGTGATGTATATGTTGATATTGTGAGTTGTAACAGTTTGGCAGGATGATGATGATAATGTTGGGATGATCTTGAGGATGATCATCCAGTTTGTGATGTGGTCATGAGGTGATCATGTGGATGTTCCGTTTGTGATCCGTGAATGATCATCATTTGGTTACGAGGGAACCTGTTGAACCTAGTGTGGTTCCATTTGTGATCCATGAATGATCACCGTTTGGTTTTGATCACGAGGTGATTGAGATGGTATATTGCTTGGCTGGTTAGCCAAGAATGAGATGGTTGTTGAGATTAGAGATGTTGGTTTATCAGTATTATATTAGTTTCAGGACATGTTTAGCAGTTGCTTTTGTATCATGGTAGCTGTTAATTAATTAACCTGTTAATGCTATGTTGTTGTTTTGCCTTGATGCTTTTGGTTGTTGTGAGCTTGCAAGTACATTAAATGTACTAACCTGGCGTGTCATGCCAGATTGCAGGTGATGCCGTGATTGCTAGTCGAAGTTCGCCGCGCGTACCAGCTAGATCGTGTCCTAGACAGAGTCCCTGTGGAGTGGAGTTCACCACCTTCGTCGTTGTTTCGCTGCTATAAGTATTCTATTGCTACGAGTTGTTCCGCTGCTAGCATAGAGCAAGTGTAGTATCACAGGCATAGTGTCGTCACGCTGATGTGCTTCTTTGTAACATCAGACCCTTGTATTATTATTCTTGTAATAAGAGCTGATTTGTTCTATGTCAAGTAGTGTCGTATTCCAAAGACTTCTCCTCAATCTCTGGGCTGGAATACGGGGCTTTCCGGTTTCTCTGAGCCGGGGTGCCACACACGTCATGGCACATATATGTCATGGTAAAAACATTGCCAATTTGGGCCAAGCTTTATTACAAACCTCTTACAAACCGGAGCCTGTCGCAAGAACCCTCGTGGTTTCAATAGGGAAACGTGTCCCCTTGTGGGCCAAACGATAATCACTCCCTCTCGAGCCTTGTATTTTCTTCTACACGTGACACGGAACAACAGGAGATTCACGCTGAACTTTGAAATTATTCAGGATTCGTTTGACCTTTTTTATTCATTAATTGAGTTTTTAGGCATTTAATATCCATAATTCAAATCCAAACTACAAAAACATGATCCAGTGCGCCAAAATGGCTAGAAAAAATGTACATGTTTCCTTGGGGGTGCATGTTTAGGTCCCATTGAACGAATGGGAATGAATTCAACCGTCTTGCCGTCCTGGCTTGGGCACAAACATTGCGAATCTCGGTTTTTAAATCTCTATAAATCCAAAACTCACCAGGAAATCATAAAACTTGGCATGGTGTCACTACATGGTACATATAATTGTCCAATTTGGGAGAAGCTATATTACAAGCCTCTTACAAACCGGAGCATGTCGCAACCCTCGTGGTTCCGGTAGGGAAACATGCCACTCTTGTGGGCGAAACGATAATTGCTGCCTCTTCTCGCCTAGAACTTTGTTTTCTACAGGCAACATAGAATAATAGGAGTGTCGGGCTGAAATTGGAAACTGTTTAGGGTTCGTTTGGCCATTGTATATATATTACTAATTACTAAGTTTTCTATGCATTTAATGTAGTCCATAATTCAAATTTGGACTACAAGAACATGCTCCAGTGAAGCAAAATGGGTGAGAAATCGTACATGTTTCATTGGGTGCATGTTTAGGTCTCATTTAAGGAATGAGAATGAATTACAAACTTGTCGTCGTCCTAAAACATTGAGAATCTCGGTTTTAAAATCCTAGTAAATCAAAAACTCACCCAAAAAACATGAAACTTGGCATGGTTTCATGACATGGCACATATATGCCGTGGTAAAAAATTGTCCAGTTTGAGAAGAGGCGCATGCTACCTCTTGAGCATTGCGTTGGTTTTCCCTTGAAGAGGAAATGGTGATGCAGCAAAGTAGCGTAAGTATTTCCCTCAGTTTTTGAGAACCCAGGTATCAATCCAGTAGGAGGCCACGCGCGAGTCCCTGGCACCTACACAAACAAATAAAATCCTCGCAACCAACGCAATAAAGGGGTTTTCAATCCCTTCACAGTCACTTACGAAGTGAGATCTGATTGATATGATAAGATAATATTTTTGGTATTTTTATGATAAATATGCAAAATATAGAAAGCAAAATAAACGTAAAAGGAAATAGCTTGTTGACGAAGATTAATATGATGGAAAATAGACCCGGGGGCCATAGGTTTCACTAGTGGGTTCTCTCGAGAGCATAAGTATTACGGCGGGTAAACAAATTAATGTTGAGCAATGGACAGAATTGACCATAGTTATGAGAATATCTAGGTATGATCATGTATATAGGCATCACATCCAAGACAAGTAGACCGACTCCTTCCTGCATCTACTACTATTACTCCACACATCGACCGCTATCCAGCATGCATCTAGAGTATTAAGCAAGATGACATGATGTAGAGGGATAAACTCATGCAATATGATATAAACCCCATCTTGTTATCCTCGATGGCAACAATACAATACGTGCCTTGCTTCCCCTACTATCACTGGGAAAGGACACCGCAAGATTGAACCCAAAGCTAAGCACTTCTCCCATTGCAATAAAGATCAATCTAGTAGGCCAAACCAAACTGATAATTCTAAGAGACTTGCAAAGATAACCAATCATACATAAAAGAATTCAGAGAATATTCAAATATTGTTCATAGATAAACTTGATCATAAACCCACAATTCATCAGTCTCAACAAACACACCGCAAAAAGAAGACTAAATCGAATAGATCTCCACAAGAGAGGGGGAGAACTTTGTATTGAGATCCAAAAAGAGAGAAGAAGCCATCTAGCTGATAACTATGGACCCGAAGGTCTGAAGTAAACTACTCACACTTCATCGGAGAGGCTATGGTGTTGATGTAGAAGCCCTCCGTGAGCGATGCCCCCTCCGGTGGAGCTCTGGAAAAGGCCCCAAGATGGGATCTCGTGGATACAGAAAGTTACGGCGGTGGAATTAGGGTTTTGGCTCCATATATGGTAGTTTGGGGGTACGTAGGTATATATAGGAGGAAGAAGTACGTCGGTGGAGCAACGTGGGCCCCATGAGGGTGGAGGGCGCGCCTGGGGGGTAGGCGCACCCCCCTACCTCGTGCCTTCCCAGTTGATGTCTTGACATAGGGTCCAAGTCCTCTGGATCATGTCCATTCTGAAAATCACGTTCCCGAAGGTTTCATTCCGTTTGGACTCCGTTTGATATTCTTTTTCTCTGAAACTCTGAAATAGGCAAAAAAACAGCAATTCTGGGTTGGGCCTCTGGTTAATAGGTTAGTCCCAAAAATAATATAAAAGTGTATAATAAAGCCCAATAATGTCCAAAACAGGATATAATATAGCATGGAACAATCAAAAATTATAGATACGTTGGAGACGTATCAAGCAACCCCAAACTTAATTCCCGCTCGTCCTCGAGTAGGTAAATGATAAAAAACAGAATTTTTGATGTGGAATGGTACTTGGCATAATTTCAATGTAATTCTCTTAATTGTGGTATGAATATTCAGATCCGAAAGATTCAAGACAGAATTTTAATATTGACATAGAAATAATAATAGTTCAAGCATACTAACTAAGCAATTATGTTTCTTCAAAATAACATGGCCAAAGAAAGTTATATCTACAAAATCATCTAGTCTGGCTATGCTCCATCTTCACCACACAAATTATTTAAATCATGCACAACCCCGATGACAAGACAAACAATTGTTTCATACTTTTGGTGTTCTCAAACTTTTTCAATCTTCACGCAATACATGAGTGTGAGGCATGGACATAGCACTATATGTGGAATAGAATGGTGGTTGTGGAGAAGACAAAAAGGGAGAAGATACTCTCACATCAACTAGGTGTATCAACGGGCTATGGAGATGCCCATTAATAGATATCAATGTGAGTGAGTAGGGATTGCCATGCAACGGATGCACTAGAGCTATAAGTATATGAAAGCTCAACAAAAGAAACTAAGTGGGTGTGCATCCAACTCGCTTGCTCACGAAGACCTTGGGCATTTTGAGGAAGCCCATCATTGGAATATACAAGCAAAGTTCTATAATGAAAAATTCCCACTAGTATATGAAAGTGATATCATAAGAGACTATCTATCATGAAGATCATGGTGCTACTTTGAAGCACAAGTGTGGTAAAAGGATAGTAGCATTGTCCCTTCTCTCTTTTTCTCTCATTTTTTTATTTGGGCCTTTTCTCTTCTTCTTTTTTATGGACTCTTTTTTTTAGTCCGGAGTCTCATCCCGACTTGTGGGGGAATCATAGTCTCCATCATCCTTTCCTCACTTGGGACAATGCTATAAAAATGATGATCATCACACTTTTTTATTTACTAACAACTCAACAATTACAACTCAATACTTAGAAAAAATATGACTCTATGTGAAGGCCTCCGGCGGTGTACTGGGATGTGCAATGATGCATCAGTGACATGTATGAAAGAATTATGAATGGTGGCTTTTCCACAAATACAATGTCAACTACATGATCATGCAAAGCAATATGACAATGATGAAGCGTGTCATAATAAACGGAACGGTGGTAAGTTGCATGGCAATATATCTCTGAATGGCTATGGAAATGCCATGATAGGTAGGTATGGTGGCTGTTTTGAGGAAGGTATATGGTGGGTGTATGATACCGGCGAAAAGTGCGCGGTATTATAGAGGCTACCAATGGTGGAAGGAAGAAAGGGCGTATTATCCATGGAATCAACATTAGTCATAAAGAACTCATATACTTATTGCAAAAATCTAGTAGTTATCGAAGCAAAGTATTACGTGCATGCTCCTTGGGGGATAGATTGGTAGGAAAAGACCATCGCTCGTCCCCGACCACCACTCATAAGGAAGACAATCAATAAATAAATCATGCTCCGACTTCATCACATAACGATTCACCATACGTGCATGCTACGGGAATCACAAACTTCAACACAAGTATTTCTCAAATTCAGAACTACTCAACTAGCATGACTCTAATATCACCATCTCCATATCTCAAAACAATTATCAAGTATCAAACTTCTCATAGTATTCAACACACTCATAAGAACTTTTTTATTAATCCTGAATGCCTAATATAATTAAAGAAAATTACCACGCTGTTTTGTAGGACTCTCCAAATAATCTAAGTGAAGCATGAGAGAACAATAGTTTCTATAAAACAAATCCACCATCGTTCTCTAAAAGATATAAGTGAAGCACATAGAGCAAAAACTATATAACTCAAAGATATAAGTGAAGCACATAGAGTATTCTAACAATTTCCGAATCATGTGTGTCTCTCTCAAAAGGTGTGTACAGCAAGTACGATAGTGGAATACTACAAATAAAGACTCAAATAATACAAGACACTCCAAGCAAAACACATTTCATGTGGTAAATAAAAATATAGCTCCAAGTAAAGTTACCGATGGAAGTACACGAAAGAGGGGATGCCTTCCGGGGCATCCCCAAGCTTTGGCTTTTAGGTGTCCTTAGATTATCTTGGGGTGCCATGGGCATCCCCAAGCTTAGGCTCTTTCCACTCCTTGTTCCAGAATCCATCAAATCTTTTACCCAAAACTTGAAAACTTCACAACACAAAACTTAAAGTAGAAAATCTCGTGAGCTCCGTTAGCGAAAGAAAACAAAATACCACTTCAAGGTAATGTAATGAACTCATTATTTATTTATATTGTTATTAAACCTACTGTATTCCAACTTCTCTACGGTTTATAAACTATTTTACTAGCCATAGATTCATCAAAATAAGCAAACAACACACGAAAAACAGAATCTGTCAAAAACAGAACAGTTTGTAGTAATCTGTAGCTAATGCAAGTTCTGGAACCCCAAAAATTATAAAATAACTTTCTGCACGTGATTAATTTATATATTAATCATCTTCAAAAATAATTAACTAAATATCACTTTCCAAATAAAAATGCCATCAATTCTCGTGAGCGCTAAAGTTTCTGTTTTTTACAGCAAGATTAAAAAGACTTTCCCCAAGTCTTCCCAACGGTTCTACTTGGCACAAACACTAATTAAACACAAAAAACACAACCAGAACATAGGCTAGATAAATTATTTATTACTAAACAGGAGCAAAAAGCAAGGAATAAAAATAAAATTGGGTTGCCTCCCAACAAGCGCTATCGTTTAACGCCCCTAGCTAGGCATAAAAGCACGGATAGATCTAGGTATCTTTAGTTGGTAATTCTTTAATGCGACATCTATCACCCTTAAGAGTTTCTTCCTTTTTATTAATTATCAAACTTCTAGGCACAAAATCTAAAAAATCATTTGTATCAAATGGTTCCTTAATGATAGCAAAAAGATTGGGGTGAATACTTATAGATTTGAGATCCGCAGTTTCCTTGCTAGAGGATTCACCCTTATTTTTAGGAACATACATAAGCTTGGCAATTTTAGTTGGAGGACTTGGAGTATTATTTACGGAAGAAAAGGCAGTTCCCAAGTTGGTAATGATACCCTGAAGTTTACCGATTCTAGTGGAATCTTGATTTATTCTTTCATTAACTATGCCTTCCTTCTCGTTAATATTTTTCAAAGTGACTCCTACTTTAGATCCATATTGAGTAACTTGGTTGTGGATATTTTTATCCAAATTTTCAATTAACCCTGCGGTAGAAACTTTATTTTCAATAATTTCAAGTTTTCGCATTACATGCTCCAGAGTTAACATAGTTTCATTAACCAAAAGAGGGGGTGAGCCAAACAAATCTATCATAGCATTATAAGAATCAAAAGTGTGACTACCCAAGAAATTCCCTCCGGCAATGGTATCAAGGACATATCTATGCCAAGGAGTAGTGCCTACATAAAAATTGCGAAGAAGAACGGAAGTAGATTGCTTTTTGGTAGATCTATTTTGAGCATTGCAAATTCTAAACCAAGCGTCTTTTAGATTTTCTCCTTCCCTTTGCTTAAAATTAAGAACTTCATTTTTGGGAGACAACGGAGAAGATAGGGGACTAGCCATAACGACAAGCAAGCAATTCAACACACAAGCAAACAAGAAACGGGAAAAAAGAGGCAAATAGAGAAAGAGAAGGAGGACGGAGAGAGAGGGCGAATAAAACGGCAAGGGTGAATGGGGGAGAGGAAAATGAGAGGCAAGTGGCAAATAATATAGTGCGGGAGATAAGGGTTTGTGATGGGTACTTGGTATGTTGACTTTTGCGTAGACTCCCCGGCAACGGCGCCAGAAATCCTTCTTGCTACCTCTTGAGCACTGCGTTGGTTTTTCCTTGAAGAGGAAAGGGTGATGCAGCAAAGTAGCTGATACGTCTCCAACGTATCCATAATTTTTTATTGCTCCATGCTATATTATCTACTGTTTTGGATGTTTATGGACTTTATTATACACTTTTATATCATTTTTGGGACTAACCTATTAACCCAGAGCCCAGTGCCAGTTTCTGTTTTTACCTTGTTTTAGAATATCGCAGAAAAGGAAAACCAAACGGAGTCCAATTGACCTGAAACTTCACAGAACTTATTTTTGGATCAGAAGAAGCCCAGAAAACTTGGAGTGCACGTCAGGGGATCTATGAGGAAGCCACGAGGCAGGGGAGCGCGCCCTCCCCCTGGGCGTGCCCTCCACCCTCATGGGCCCCTCGTGCCCCCCTGATGTATTTCTTCCGCCTATATATCTCCATATACCATAAAAACATCCGAGAGCACAATAGATCGGGAGTTCCGCCGCCAGAAGCCTCCGTAGCCATTGAAAACCAATCTAGACCCATTTCGGCACCCTGCCGGAGGGGGCAATCCCTCTCCGGTGGCCATCTTCATCATCCCGGTGCTCTCCATGACGAGGAGGGAGTAGTTCTCCCTCGGGGCTGAGGGTATGTACCAGTAGCTATGTGTTTGATCTCTCTCTCTCTCTCTTGTGTTCTTGAATTGGCACGATCTTGATGTATCACGAGCTTTGCTATTATATTTGGATCCTATGATGTTTTCTCCCCCCTCTACTCTCTTGTAATGGATTGAGTTTCCCCTTTGAAGTTATCTTATCGGATTGAGTCTTTAAAGATTTGAGAACACTTGATGTATGTCTTGCCGTGGATATCTGTGGTGACAATGGGATATCACGTGATTCACTTGATGTATGTTTTGGTGATCAACTTGCGGGTTCCGCCCATGAACCTATGCATAGGGGTTGGCACACCTTTTCGTCGTGATTCTCCGGTAGAAACTTTGGGGCACTCTTTGAGGTTCTATGTGTTGGTTGAATAGATGAATCTGAGAATGTGTGATGCATATCGTATAATCATGCCCACAGATACTTCAGGTGACATTGGAGTATCTAGGTGACATTAGGGTTTTGGTTGATTTGTGTCTTAAGGTGTTATTCTAGTACAAACTCTAGGGCTGTTTGTGACACTTATAGGAATAGCCTAACGGATTGATTGGAAAGAATAACTTTGAGGTGGTTTCGTACCCTACCATAATCTCTTCGTTTGTTCTTCGCTATTAGTGACTTTGGAGTAACTCTTTGTTGCAAGTTGAGGGATAGTTATATGATCCAATTATGTTATTATTGTTGAGAGGACTTGCACTAGTGAAAGTATGAACCCTAGCCTTGTTTCAACGCATTGCAATACCGTTTACGCTCACTTTTATCATTAGTTACTTTGTTGTTTTTATAATTTCAGATTACAAATACTCATATCTATCATCCATATACCACTTGTATCACCATCTCTTCGCCGAACTAGTGCACCTATACAATTTACCATTGTATTGGGTGTGTTGGGGACACAAGAGACTCTTTGTTATTTGGTTGCAGGGTTGCTTGAGAGAGACCATCCTCATCCTACGCCTCCTATGGATTGATAAACCTTAGGTCATCCACTGGAGGGAAATTTGCTACTGTCCTACAAACCTCTGCACTTGGAGGCCCAACAACGTCTACAAGAAGAAGGTTGTGTAGTAGACATCAGTAGCGTAAGTATTTCCCTAAGTTTTTGAGAACCAAGGTATCAATCCAGTAGGAGGCCACGCGCGAGTCCCTCGCACCTACACAAACAAATAAAATCCTCGTAACCAACGCAATAAAGGGGTTGTCAATCCCTTCACGATCACTTACGAAAGTGAGATCTGATAGATACGATAAGATAATATTTTTGGTATTTTTATGATAAAGATGAAAAGTAAAGAAAGAAAAATAAACGGAAAAGGAAATAGCTTGTTGACGGAAGATTAATATGACGGAAAATAGACCTGGGGGCCATAGGTTTCACAAGTGGCTTAGCTCGAGAGCATAAGTATTACGGCGGGTAAACAAATTACTATTGAGCAATTGACAGAATTGAGCATAGTTATGAGAATATCTAGGTATGATTATGTATATAGGAATCACGTCCGAGACAAGTAGACCGACTCCTGCCTGCATCTACTACTATTACTCCACACATCGACCGCTATCCAGCATGCATCTAGAGTATTAAGTTCAAGAGAATAGAGTAACTCTTTAAGCAAGATGACATGATGTAGAGGCATAAACTCATGCAATATGATATCAACCCCATCTTGTTATCATCGATGGGAACAATACAATACGTGCCTGGCTGCCCCTACTGTCACTGGGAAAGGACACCGCAAGATTGAACCCAAAGCTAAGCACTTCTCCCATTGCAAGAAAGATCAATCTAGTAGGCCAAACCAAACTGATAATTCGAAGAGACTTGCAAAGATAACCAATCATACATAAAAGAATTGAAAGAAGATTCAAATATTGTTCATAGATAAACTTGATCATAAACCCACAATTCATCGGTCTCAACAAACACACCGCAAAAACAAGATTACATCGAATAGATCTCCACAAGAGAGGGGGAGAACTTTGTATTGAGATCCAAAAAGAGAGAAGAAGACATCTAGATAATAACTATGGACCCGAAGGTATGAAGTAAAGTAATCACACTTCATCAGAGAGGCTATGGTGTTGATGTAGAAGCCCTCCGTGATCGATGCCCCCACTGGCAGAGCTTCGGAAAAGGCCCCAAGATGGGATCTCGTGGATACAGAAAGTTATGGTGGTGGAATTAGGGTTTTGGCTCCGTATCTGGTAGTTTGGGGGTATGTAGGTATATATAGGAGGAAGAAGTACGTCGGTGGAGCAACATGGGCCCCACGAGGGTGGATGGCGTGCTTGGGGGGTAGGCGCGCCCCCTACCTCGTGCCTTCCTGGTTGATATCTTGACGTAGGGTCCAAGTCCTCTGGATCATGTTCGTTCCAAAAATCACGTTCTCGAAGGTTTCATTCCGTTTGGACTCCGTTTGATATTCTTTTTCTGTGAAACTCTGAAATAGGCAAAAACAACAATTTTGGGCTGGGCCTGTGGTTAATAGGTTAGTCCCAAAAATAACATAGGAGTGTATAATAAAGCCCAATATGTCCAAAACAGGATATAACATAGCATGGAACAATCAAAAATTATAGATACGTTGGAGACGTATCAGCGCACACATTAGTAGCCAACAAAGACCTTTTTGAAACAAAAAGCTGACACGTTAATATTGCAAATGGTTGTATTATATTAACCATATAAAAATTTAACCATACTCGGTGGCGTGCGTGCAGCTGTTTGATTAGATGGGACAAGCGCTAGAAGTCCTCCGTATAGGCTCGATGGGACGCATGCGAGCAGTCCACGTGCAATATCGACAGGATGCGTGCATCATGTCCACCTCGCAGTCGTAGGCTCGATGGGACACGTGCGAGCAGCAAGGCTGCCCATGCTCACCGGGATGCAAGCTCTTTGACCTTCATGCACCAGCCGCTGCCCGCCTCGCTCACAACTTCTCCATTAATGGGTTAATTAAAGCACCTGAACGGATGGTGTTTGCTTGTAATTCCATGTTGATATTTGCTTTGTTCATGCTTTCAACTCGTATTCTGCCCCAATTTAAATTGCCACATAGTGCAAGGGATAATACAACCACAAATAAAATGGAAACATATAATACGACGACAAATTTACAATGGCGCAGATAATAATTGTCTTACATATTCTGGATAATTTAAAATGCCACATGCGGCAAAGCCCGGAAGACACGGGGGCAAGAGAAGAAGGAAATTGCAGACAACGATCTGGGTCACTACTGTCTCTACTCGTCGATGGATCACTGGGCTGACGACATCCTCCAGCTCCTTCTTCAATTCCTCACGACTTTGCTTGAAAGCAGCCATGGATTCCTCCACCTCCTGCTCGTGCTCGATCCGGAGCTTCCTCAAGTCACCCATCAGTTCCTCGACGACCTTTGTCAGTGTCATCCCCGAGGCACTACTCTTCTCATGCAGCATCTTCCAGCCGGTGGCCTCCTCCTCCTCGGCGAGCGCCTTGAGGAGCTTCGCATTGTCACCCATGAGTTGCTCGACGAGGCCGATCACCTTGTCAACCGAGGCATCGCTGATCTTGAGAAGCTTCATCAAGCCGTCGACCACCTCCTGCTGCGTAGTGACGCCACCGAGAATATCATCATCGCCGGCGAAGGACTTCAGGAACACCGGATCATTGCGGTGGCCGACGCCACGAATGCGCTTGTGAGAGCCCTCGCATGCCCGTGAGAGCTCGTTTGAGGACTCTCTGGCGCGTCGGGACATTTCGGTTGCGGCTGCGGCTTCGCGACGGGACCTCTCTAGTGCTTCCGCGGCCTTGGTCTTTGCTGCCTGGTTATATGTCCACCCTAAACTCCTCTTACCGGTCATGGCGAAACGACTTGACCGGAAAGACCAGTTTTGTGGGTGATGAGGAGAGGAACTGTGAAGTAATTTTTGAGTGGGTAGTTTTTATAGCCTGGTTCTAAGTGTAAACGCATATTAGTTTGATAGGTGTGAACATATTTGCAATTACTTTTTGCGTTGTAATCTGCAATGTGACGAGAAACAAGGTCAAAATTTATTGATGGCGGAAGGTTGACCACGTGGTGGCTCGCCATTGAGTTGGCTGTTTGCCACGTATCACACACATCTTGTTAAGTTGAACCGTTTTTGTTGTGTTCGCTAATCGAAAACAGTTTGTCCAAGTGAACCGTATGCCCTATATCACGCACACCTTGATCTGGCTAACCATTTCTGTTGCACTCCCTAATAGCAAACAGTTCGTCGGAGTGAACTGTATGCCGTATATAGCACACACATTGATCTGGCTGCTGGTTTCTGTTGTTCTGCCTCATCGCAAACAGTTTGAACGGGTCAACCGTGTGCCCTGGATCGCAAACGTAACTAAAATCTGAACCATGTTTGATGTATCATTCATCGCAAATGTTTTGCACCTTTTTTGACATTTTTTATATCCCTGTTTGTGATTAATGCATCACACACAATTTCGTCAAAGGGTCTTTGATCGTAGTGTCGTGTTAGTAGCATCCTGCAGTATTGACATATCATCAAAATATCGAACACAATTCAAGTTCACATGATTACTTGCAACATGACTTCCCTTGTGACCTCAAGAACAAAAGTAACCACTCACAAATAATAATGATGCTCAAGATCAGAGGGGTAGTTAATAGCATAATGGATCTGAACATATAATCTCCCACCAGGTAAACCATGAAGTAACACTAGTAGAAAAAGGGCCATTTGTCCCGGTTCATAAGGCCTGTGGGAGTCCTAGATTAGGGTGTCTCCGGACAGCCGGACTATCTACATTGGCCGGACTGTTGGACTATGAAGATACAAGATTGAAGACTTCGTCTCATGTACGGATGGTACTCTACTTGGCGTGAAAGGCAAGCTAGGCAATACGGATATGTATATCTCCTCCTTTGTAACCGACCTTGTGTAACCCTAACCCTCTCCGGTGTCTATATAAACCGGAGGGTTTTAGTCCATAGGACACAACAACTACAACATACAATCATACCATAGGCTAGCTTCTAGGGTTTAGCCTCTCTGATCTCGGGGTAGATTTACTCTTGTACTACCCATCTCATCAATATTAATCAAGCAGGACATAGGGTTTTACCTCCATCAAGAGGGCCCGAACCTGGGTAAAACATTGTGTCCCCCGCCTCCTGTTACCATCCGCCTTAGACGCACAGCTTGGGACCCCCTACCCAAGATCCGCCGGTTTTGACACCGAAATTGGTGCTTTCATCGAGAGTTCTTATGTATCGTCGCTGTTAGGCTTGATGGCTCCTACTATCATCAATAGTTATGCAGTCTAGGGTGTGACTTTTCTCCCCGGATAGATCTTCGTGTTTGGCGGCTTTGCACTGCGGGCCAATTCGCTTGGCCATCTGGGGCATATTGAAAGTTATGCCCCTGGCCACTAGGTCGTGTTTGGAAGCTTAAACTACACGACCGATATTGATGGAGACTTGATCTTCGACGGATTCGAGCCTCTGCCTTGTGTGTCACGCGGTCACGATGAGTACGATTTAGCTCTATAATCGAATAGTGTTCAGGAGATCGCACAGGCAGCCGCTCCGACCCCCAATTCGGAGCCAGTTGTGTCGTCCGTGGACGGGAGGATGGACCCCGCCACGGAGGCCTTACCCTTAGCGGCGATCGAGCCAAACATCGACCTTACCTTGCACGAGAGCCGTGTTGATAAACTGCCGGATCCCTCTCCGGCCACGGACTCCGAACCGCCCGCGCCCGCTCCTATCGAATCCGATTGGGTGCCGATCATGGAGTTTACCTCCGCGGATATTTTTCAGCACTCGCCCTTTGGCGACATACTGAACTCATTAAGGTCTCTCTCCTTGTTAGGAGGATCCTGGCCGAACTATGTCCGCAGGACTGGGATGCAGACGACGAAGAAATTCGCGGCCCACCCACCACACCCACTTAGTAGCCACTGTCGATGACTTAACCGACATGCTCGACTTCGACTCCGAAGATATCAACAGTCTGGACGACGATGCGGGAGACAAATAGGAACCACTGCCCACAGGGCACTGGACAGCCACCTCATCATACGATATATACATGGTGGATACACCCAAAGAAGACAATGGCGATGAGATAGCGGAGGATGACCCCTCCAAGAAGCAACCCAAGCACCGTCGTCAGCGGCACCGCTCTAAGTCCCACCAAAGCAAAAGTGGTGATACCAGCACAGGAGATAATAACACTCCGGATAGTGCCGGAGACAACAACAATCCCCTCTAGCAAGATTTAGGGCAGGAGGATGGAGGAGCCAGCCCTCCTGAGAGAGTGGCAGATGGAGAGGCGGAGGATGATAATTACATGCCCCCCTCCGAAGACGAGGCAAGCCTCGGCAACGATGAATTCGTCGTGCCAGAGGATCCCGTCGAACAAGAGCGCTTCAAACGCCAGCTTATAGCCACGACAAATAGCCTTAAGAAAAAGCAGCAGCAGCTTCAAGCTGATCAAGATCTGCTAGCTAATAGATGGACTGAAGTCCTCGCGGCTGAGGAATATAAACTCGAGCGCCCCTCCAAGAGTTACCCAAAATGCAGGTTGCTACCCCGACTGGAGGAAGAAGCGTATGACGCGACTAATCGGCCACCTCGTGGCCGCGATAGAGAGGCATTCCAGCCAAAAACTCAGCCCGCACCCCGACGCCATTCAAATAAAAAAGGCATGGGGAGATACGCCAGACCTACGAGACATATTGGAGGAAAAAGCAAAGCATGCAAGATCAATCTACGGATCACGAGGGCGCGCCACTATGGGAGACGATAAACGTCACGCCGGATATAGTGAAAGTAAATCCGGTCGGGCCGAACACAGTGGGCAAGACCCATTCGAGCTGCGTCGTGATATAGCCCAATACAGAGGCGCCGCACACCCCTTATGCTTCACAGACGAAGTAATGGATCATCAACTCCCAGAAGATTTCAAACCTATCAATATTGAATCGTACGACGACACAACAGATCCCGCAGTATGGATCGAGGATTTCCTCCTCCACATCCACATGGCCCGCGGTGATGACTTACACGCCATCAAATACCTCCCACTAAAGCTCAAGGGACCAGCGCGGCATTGGCTTAACAGCTTGCCAGCAGAGTCCATCAGTTGTTGGGAAGATCTGGAAGCCGCATTCCTCGACAACTTTCAGGGCACTTATGTGTGGCCACCAGATGCTGATGACTTGAGCCACATAATTCAGCAGCCAGACGAATCGTCCAGGCAATTCTGGACTCGGTTCCTAACAAATAAAAATCAAATTGTCGACTGTCCGGATGCATAGGCCCTAGCGGCTTTCAAACACAACATCCACGATGAATGGATAGCCTGGCACCTTGGTCAGGAAAAGCCAAAATCTATGGCAGCCCTCATGACACTCATGACCCGCTTTTTGCGGGAGAAGATAGCTGGCTGGCTCGCAGTAATAACATATCAAAGAACCATGGTACTTAGGATACCAAGGACGGCAATAGCAGGTCACGTTGCAACAAACATAAGCGCCGCATTAACAGCGATAATACCGAGGATACGGCAGTCAATGCCAAATTCAAAGGCTCTAAACCCAGTCAGCGGAAAAAGCCATTCAAACAAAGTACGCCGGGTCCGTCCAGCTTGGACCGTATACTCGATCGCTCGTGTCAAATACACGGCACCCTAGAAAAGCCAGCCAATCGCACCAACAGGGATTGTTGGGTGTTCAAGCAGGATGGCAAGTTAATTGCCGAAAACAAGGACAATGGGTCACATAGCGATGACAAGGAGGAGCCCTGGCAGCCACACACCGGAGGGCAGAAGAGGTTTCCCCCACAAGTGCGGACGGTGAACATGATATACGCAACCCACATCCCCAAGAGGGAGCGGAAGCGTGCGCTCAGGGACGTATATGTGTTGGAGCCAGTCGCCCCAAAGTTCAACCCATGGTCCTCCTATCCAATCACTTTCGATCGCAGGGACCATCCCACTAGTATCCGTCATGGCGGATTCGCCGCACTGGTTCTGGACCCAATCATTGACGGATTTCACCTCACTCGAGTCCTTATGGATGGCGGCAGCAGCCTGAACCTGCTTTATCAGGACACAGTGCGCAAAATGGGTATAGACCACTCAAGGATCAAACCCACAAAAACGACCTTTAAAGGCGTCATTCCAGGTGTAGAGGCCCATTGCACAGGCTCAATTACACTGGAAGTGGTCTTCGGATCCCCGGATAACTTCCGAAGCGAAGAGTTAATCTTCGATATAGTCCCGTTCCGCAGTGATTATCATGCACTCCTCGGGCGAACCGCATTTGCAAGATTCAATGCGGTACCGCATTATACATACCTCAAGCTCAAGATGCCAGGACCTCGCGGGGTTATTACAGTCAATGGAAACACAGAGCGCTCCCTTCGAACAGAGGAGCACACCGCGGCCCTCGCAGCAGAAGCGCAAAGCAGCCTCTCAAGGCAATCCACCAGTTCGGCGTTTCAAGACCCGGACACCTTCAAGCGCGCTTGGAGGGCAACTAAACCGCCTGGCACAATCTGAGCTCGCGTAGCAATGTGGCCCCCACCCCAGTCCCAGCCGAACGGCGAAACTCGTGGCATGCATACATAATTACGCATTAAAAATACCATGGGCACAGGTGGGGAGGGGGCACACTGCGTCACGCCCCAAGACGCGGCTTAAACCGCACTAGGGGCTTCCCGTTTGGTTATTTTTTTCTTTTTCAGGACCTTAGTCTCTGGAAACTCTGTCCGGCAGTACTATTGCCGAACACATGATGCAGCAACCAAGGAGGCAGAAAGCTACGTCACACCATGGCATTCCCAGGTGGATTACAATAACGAGCGAAATATTTGATTTAATACTATTTCTCAGCTTGCCCTTGGAAGGGATATAGTCCTACTCTTTGCTTATCGCAGTATCTGTATCATTCTGCTTTAACGCACCTTTTTGAATAAACAATGCATAACATTACGACTATTATTGCATTCTTGTTATATATATATGTGTTCATTAATGACGCCTTGCAACCATACACTTTGGTACGACCAATACACCAGGGGCTTACGTACCCCACAATATGGTGTGAAAAGTCCGAACACTTTCACAAGTGCGGCACCCCGAACTTATAGCACTATATGCATCAGCTCCGAATCATGTCTTTGGTCAAATGTTGGGTTTGCCCGACTCCTATGTTTTGGTACCTTACGTTCCGCTCTATCGGCTAAGGTAGCGCTAGGAGAACTACTGCGATTGTGCCCCTGTTCTGCGGGGCTTAGCACCTCAGTAGAGAAAAGCTAAAACTGACTGTCATGATAAGGCGAGAGACTGGTCGCTGTTCGATGAGGTTTTCGAGTCCCTAAAGACTTATGCCGCTTAGAGCGAGGGGCCGGCCCTGTCCGGCTTAAAGGCGTGTATCGTTCCCCGAATTCGGCCTTTCGAATACTAGGGGCTTTGCCGAAATTTAAAATTAAAGAATTCTATGGCTAAGTGAGAGTGATAAAGCATTATTAGTCCGGTTGCCTTGTTCATTGTGCTGAGCACCTCCCTCGAAGGACCCAAACATGGGAACAGGAGTGCTCAGGTTTATCCCGAACACCCCAGCACTCGTGGCATGGGGGCAGAAGCCGAGGGCTAGCCATCTCTCAGATTGGATAAACAACCAAACAGAAGGTAATATTTTAAATTCACACAAGCGTTGCATTGCGCATATGAAACAAGTTTTCACCATACAGGATCACACGAGCAAGTTTACTCAAATATTACATCCTTTGAACATTCGTCCGCTACAAGATGAGCACCCTTCAGGACACCCTCATAATAAATTTTGGGGGTGCGATGCTCCTTGCCCTATGGCGGTCCTTCCTTGATCAGCTTCACGGCGTCTAGCTTGGCCCACTGCACCTTCACACAGGCGAAAGCCCGGCGTGCACCTTCGATGCAGACGGACCGCTTGACGACCTCGAGCCGTGGGCAGGCATCCACAAGCCGCCTCACCAGGCCGAAGTAGCTGTTCGGAAGGGCGCCGCCAGGCCACAGCCGGACTATAAGGCCCTTAATGGCCTGTTCGTCCGCCTTGTGTAGCTCGACCGACTGCTTTAGCTGGTCGCTCAGAGGCATCGGGTGTTCGGCCCCAGTATACTAAGACCAGAACAGCTTCTTCGTTGAGCTTCCCTCCTCAGCCTAATAAAACTGTGCGGCATCCGGCACGCTGCGGGGCAAATATGCGAATGCTCCTGGAGAGCTACGAATTCGGGTAAGTAATCGGTAATTTACTTTCACATGCTTGCTCTGTATATAGAATGCCTTACCCGCTGCTATCTTCTTCATTGCGTCGATCTCCTGGAGGGACTTTTGGGCTTCGGCCTTGGCACTTTTTGCGCTCTCGAGGGCCGCGGCAAGCTCAGACTCCCGCGTCTCCGAGTCAAGCTCCAACGCCTCGTGCTTCGTCATGAGAGCCTGGAGCTCTTGCTGCACCTCGCCCACCCGAGCCTCTTTCTTTTCTCGCTCGGTGCGCTCCTTGGCCGCTTTATCTTCGGTCTCGGATAGCTCTTGCTTTAGGGTCACCACTTCGGTCGTGGCCCTGGCAAATTCATGATGATCCTGTCATTTTGCAATCGCACTCTTTTTATACATATCCACAGACTAGGTACTACTTACCTTTGTTCTCCTCGAGCTGCCTCTTGGCAAGGCCGAGCTCATCCTGGAACCCTTTAAGGTCCTGCTTCAGTATGGCAACCTCCGCAGTCAGTGCGGCGGATGCCGGTAGCGAAGCCTGCATCCGCATATTGACATACTCATATTATACTCCTGCGATATTGTTTGATCCTCTGTTCGGCTTTTCTTTGTGAACACCGAAGAGAGCATCCTCGACTACTATCTATGCGGTAATATTTTCCTATATTTTAAACACTTACCTCAAAGCCTGTTAGAAGGCTGGCACAGGCTTCAGTCAATCCGCTCTTGGCGGACTGAACCTTCTAGATCACCACACTCATGATAGTGCGGTGCTCCTCGTCGATGGAAGCGCTGCGAAGCGCTTCCAGTAGATTGCCCGGCACCTCTGGATGGACAGAGGTCACGGTACAGGCGTCTCGCCCCTATTAGAAGGAGGCCGCCTGCCCGAACCCGGAACCACTAGAGGTTCCGGCGCGGTGTTCGGCTGAGGGCCGAACTCGGAGCTCTCAGGGGCCTTGTCCCCTCGGCTCCTGGAGTCCGGGAGGCCACCTTGAGGCGCCTCCGGGACTGTCTCCCCTCGACTCGGTGCCTTGTGAGACAGCACCTCGGCGTTGTCAGCAGGATGAGGGGAGGTGGCGGTCGGGACTGGATCGCTATCCATGTCTGACGAGCCCAGGGAGCCGTCCGATGATACATCGATACTGGCTCGTGGCGGCCTGCGTAATCATGTTCGGCGTTAGGGAAAGCAGTGCGACTAAGGGATGCTATGAGTTACTCTGGTATCCAAATACTTGCGATCTCCCCAAGGGCTTGGCCCTGGGCAACCATTCATCTTCGCCTTCGTCGGCGGCGGTGGAACTGTCCGGAAGGAGAGTCCTTCCCTTCTTGGACCCTTCGGGCCCCCCAGTTGGGGCGGCCTTCCTTTTCTTATCTCCCCCAACTGGAGGGGGAGCATCTTCTTCTTCTTCCTTGTCTTCGGGGGAGGAGTGCATTGCAGAGTCATCGGACGGTGAGTCCGACGACGCCTGGCGTCGAGAACTCTTTCGGGTTCCCTTGGCCTTCTTGGTCTTCTCCGGCACCTTGTAAGGAGCCGGAGTTAACATCTTCGTCAGGAGAGCACCCACAGTGTCTTCGGTCAAAGGGGCCGGACAGTTAATCTGCCCTGATGTCTCCACCCAGTCTTGTCAAAGGCATGGAGATTAGACCCTGCACATGATTAAGCTAGGGGAAATAAATGTCCCGCGGGACGTATTGAACTCACCGAACACGCTAGGCGCTTTGCGCTTAGTCCGCGGTCCTTGGTGAGAGAAGGAGGGACCTCGGCGCCCTTGAACAGCACCTTCCAGACGTCCTTGTGCGTCGTATCGAAGAGCTCGCTCAGAGTCTGGTGCTGGGCCGGGTCGAACTCCCACAAGCTAAAATCCCGTTGTTGACACGGGAGGATCCGGCGGATGAGCATAACCTGGACTATGTTGACAAGCTTGAGCTTGTTGCTTGCCATACTCCGGATACATTTCTGGAGTCCATCCAGCTCCACCGATGAACCCCACGACAAGCCCTTCTCTTTCCAGGAAATGAGCCGTGTAGGGAATCCGGATCGAAACTCGGGGGCCGCCGCCCATTTGGCATCACGCGGCTCGGTGATGTAGAACCATGCCGATTGCCATCCCTTTGTGGTCTCCACAAAGGAGCCTTCAAGCCATATAATGTTGGGCATCTTGCCCACCATGGCTCCGCCGCATTCTGCTTGTTGGCCTCCCACCACCTTCGGCTTGATATTGAAGGTCTTTAACCACAGGCCGAAGTGGGGCCGGATGCGGAGGAAAGCCTCACACACGACGATGAATGCCGAAATGTTGAGGACGAAGTTCGGGGCCAGATCATGAAAGTCCAGCCCATAGTAGAACATGAGACCACAGACCATTGGATGGAGGGGAAACCCCAGTCCACGGAGGAAGTGGTGGAGGAAAACTACCCTCTCGTGAGGTTCCGGGGTAGGGATGATCTGCCCCGCAGCGGGTAGCCGATGCGCGATATTCACGGCTAAGTATCCGGCTCTGCATAGCTTCTTGATATGTCCCTCCGTAATGGAGCAAGCCATCCATTTTCCTCCTGCTTCGGACATGTTTGGAGAAGGTCGAGGGAAGGGATGTGGACTTGGGCGCTAGAGCTCGAGTGTGCGAAGGTGGATGAGCAAAGGAGGAAGAAGGCGTGGATGAAACGGTAAATGCTCATCCCTTTATATGGACGGACGAAACTAAGCGTCCCCACTAGCCCGGTAAAACTTGCTTATCCCCCAAGCACCGTAATCAATGGCGGTTGGGTTACCCACGCCCGTATTGATGAGAATCCCGTGATAAGGGGACACGATCTTTGCTTTGAAAAGACATGTCAAAAAACTATCTCGCGTTATGTGCGGGGCTAGTTCAAGGAAACGGTTCGAATAATCACCGGGCCATGGCATAATGTCGTGTTGCACAAACAAGTCAGCAAATTGGATTTGTGGAAATATTATTCTCTCTACGGTGGTATGTGGAACTTATTTTGCAGGGTCGGACACTATCCTTATATTCAAATTCTTCCATGGTATATTCAGAGGAGGAACCCGCCTTGCAATGCCGAAGACAATACTGCACGCCGGACTCATCGTCATTGAAAGCCTGGTTCAGGGGCTACTGTGGGAGTCCTGGATTAGGGGGTCTCCGGACAACCGGACTATCGCCATTGGCCGGACTGTTCGACTATGAAGATACAAGATTGAAGACTTCGTCTCATGTCCGGATGGGACTCTACTTGGCGTGAAAGGCAAGCTAGGCAATACGGATATGTATATATCCTCCTTTGTAACCGACCTTGTGTAACCCTAACCCTCTCCGGTGTCTATATAAACCGAAGGGTTTTAGTCCGTAGGACACAACAACTACAACATACAATCATACCATAGGCTAGCTTCTAGGGTTTAGCCTCTCTGATCTCGTGGTAGATCTACTCTTGTACTACCCATATCATCAATATTAATCAAGCAGGACATAGGGTTTTACCTCCATCAAGAGGGCCCGAACTTGGGTAAAACATTGTGCCCCATGCCTCTAGTTACCATCCACCTTAGACGCACAATTCGGGACCCCCTACCCGAGATCCGCCGGTTTTGACACCGACAAGGCCCATCTGTCCCGGTTGGGGAACCGAGACTAAAGGGTCATTACTAATGCCCCAGGCCTTTTGTCCCAGTTCTTATACTAACCGGGACATATGGGCCTCCACGTGGCCGCTCCAGCGAGCCCAGGCACAAGGGCCTTTGGTCCCGGTAGGTAGCACCAATCGGGACCAATAAGCTTCCACACGTCAGCATTTCAGGGGCTGGTTTTTTTGAAAGGAGGTGGTTTAGGGGTTTTGGGGGTTAATTTAGGTTGGTATAGGTAGCTAATTGAGAGATGTGTCCTCTCTTATCTCCGTGCTACTGCTACTGATATTCCTAAACATGACTTAGATTGAAGTGAGGCAACATGTGGTGCATGTCGAAAGTAATACTAATCCTAACTTGATCAAGTTTGGATTGTACTACTTTCGACATGCACCACATGCATGTTGCCTTCACTTCAATCCAATCCATGTTCATTTCACCGACAGATATATAATAACTCTTCATGCTCGCATCATGCATCATCATAATAACAAGTCCTACTAATCATCATCATACAACTTCTACTCGTTATTAATAACAAGCCATACGATCATCATCCTGATAGTCATCGAACCAACCCTACTTAATTGTTCTTAACACATGATCATCAGTATTAGGTAGGACCTAAATACCCTCTTTAAGGTAAAATAGCATAAAACAATATAGACTTTGAATCTCCATTATGGAGAATGGAGATCATCCTTTCTCCAATTCTTGCGCTTCGCTTCCTTTTGCTTCCAAGAACCTCCTTACGACTATCCATACATTTTAGGATTCGTAGGATGACCTGGATATATGTTCAAAACATGAATGCTGCCATTCTGATACATCAAATGAGGCACACAATCCTCTGGGATTCTTTGTTGAAAAACATAGTAATAACTTCATAGTTAGCAATGATGTACTAGTTTTAGAAGTATGCAAAAGATGCACGGATGTCATAATAGTAAAAAATCTTACCAGGGTATCTCCATGGTAGTTACCGTAGTTCAACACGTGCACTAGTGGCACGTATTGACCATAATGTTGAGTAGTTTGATTGTAGGTATTGTAATTCTCAATATCAGTGCAAAATCCGACCAGATGATTTTTCTCCTGATAAGTTAATTCGGAGGCATCGGTGTAGTGGGTTTTGTCTACCATCTCCCGCACATTCTTTGAAGAATGAAAATAAGCTGTCAATGGAAATAAGTTGTCAACTATTTTGAAATAAACAATATAAATTAGCTACTAACTATGTTTGAGAAACTCACATAGCAGTAGAATTGGAGGCACATCAACAAGGACCCAAATGTTCATATTGTCTTGCTCGATTTTAGGATCACCAAGATCCATGGTGACAAGCATACCCTCATCAAAACCATACATCTTGCAAAGTGCTTCCCATTTTTTGTAACCAAAATAGGTTACGCTCTCAGAATTGTACAACTTTACTTTGAAATCCACATCATGATGAGTCCTTAGGTGAATTTTCTTTGTTTCGAAACTTTCATGGTCTTCAAAATCCATCCTCTCCAAGACATAGCGTCTTGCATGGCATGGAATAAGCTACTCGAATTGTAAAAGATCAAAATTACACATTGAAATAGTTGTAGTCATGCTTAATTACGAAAAAACACTTGTCATCGTTGCGTACCGTTTCAACATCGAATGTCTCCTCGAGCTTAATGCTGAAGCGCCGATCATCGTCCAGGTGAGGCCTGTCGCACAAACCTCGATCATCGTGGCACCAGTTGCACTCCCCTGGGAGACTTTCGTCGTCTGATGATGACATTTCCTACGTTCATAATTCAAAGATTAAACTTGTACGATTAAATATATGTACTACAAAAACTAAATTAGATCATTATTATTCATCAAGATTTGACTATCAGTCTGTTGAGTCTTTTCTTGAAAACTCTCAGCTCACGTGGTGTATATATTCGACTCTCGGTGATGGTCGCTCCTCACTTCATCCCCGAGTGCATTACACCAAAATGTCTAGCACACGGGAACGAAGGAGAAGCGACCCCCATGACAACAGTCGGGATTCTTCGTCCTCTCATATATATATATATATATATATATATATATATATATATATATATATATATATATGGTGGAACTCTCCCTCACTGATTCCTCTCTAACATTTGCGACCGTCGGTGATGGTCGTTACTCCTTCTTCCCCTAGTGCATAACAAAGGTCTAGCACCCGGAGAAGAAGGGGAAACGACCCCCACGACAACAGTCAGGATTCTTCGTCCTCTCATATATATATATATATGGTGGAACTCTCCCTCACTGATTCCTCTCTGACATTTGCGCCCGTTGGTGATGGTCGTTACTCCTTGTTCCCCTAGTGCATAACAAAGGTCTAGCACCCGAAGAAGAAGGAGAAACGACCCCCACGACAATAGTCGGGCTTCTTCATCCTCTCATATATGGTGGAGACTCGACAGACTTAAAGTCAACCCAGAATATCGTTTAATTATCTTTCTAAAAAGGATTTGGCTGGTCTCACCTTGATGTCGGAGGGGGTCGGTGACGGGGACGACGGCGGGGATGATGGAGGGGGGCTCCTAGATTTCTGCGAAAACAAAAACCCTATAAGCTATCAACTAATCATATGAATATGTCTTGCATAGTGCTCTCCAATTTTAGCATTCAAAGTAGGAGTAGTTTTCCAATTTGAGCATTCAATAAGCAAAATCAAATCGCAAAATAAAGTAGTATTTAAATTATGATGCATTCAATTATAAGCAAAACTACATCATCTCTTGTGTCCGTACATCATCGAATATTATCACTAATACACCTCGAATACTGTCATACATATAACATCGCTAGTACAACTAGAATCGTAGCGCCCGATAGGTATCGGCATGGGCGGTGGACACCCAAAGAGAAGGAACCATCACAGGATCGCTCCAGTGAGATCCCTGAAGAACCTGCCAGGTATTAGCGAACCTGCACTCCAACGCAACCATGTAGCGACGGATGTGCTCGTCCTCCTCGCTGACACAGTGACGTACCACCTCCGCGGTGTCCGGAAGCCTCGGCATCGTCACTGGCCCACGCGACCGCCACCAAAAAAGGATCGGGCCAACGACGGGCTGGCTCCTCACCAACCTACGCCCCCCGGAAGGTAGCACATCCCAAAACCATCCCGACGGAGCCCAGTCCCGGACATGACCTCTCTGATCAAGATGGGCCCCTCCGCCGAGTCGACGACGAGGATGCGGGATAGGCATCGTCGATGTCGATGCAGGAATAATTGCTTTAACTAAAAAATAAACTAGTTTGATTAATTTTCTTGCTAAAAATAAACTACTTCTATAGTAAAATAAATTAGTTTTATTAATTCAAGTAGTTCAACTACTAAGCACTTACTATAAATAGAATAAAGTAGTACTTGCTAAAAATAAACTACTTCTATCTATAGTAAAATAAAGTAGTTTTGTTAAATCAACTAGTTTAACTACTAATTAATTAAGCACTTACTATAAATAAAGTAGTTTTATTAAATCAACTAATTCAACTACTAATTAATTAAGCACTTATTATAAATAAAGTAGTTTTATTAAATCAACTAGTTCAACTACTAATTAATTAAGCACTTACTATAAATAAAGTAGTTTTATTAAATCAACTAGTTCAACTACTAATTAAGCATTTGCTATAAATAAACTAGTTTAACTAGTTCAACTACTAATTAACCACCTCCGCGGTGTCCGGAAGAAGAAAAAAAAGGAGGAGAAGAAAGGATTAATAGAGGAGAAGATCGAAGAAAAAAAGAACAAAAAGAGGAGAAGAAGAAAGGAATAGAGGAGAAGAAGAAAAAGTAGAATATTTTCTATTTTTCTTCTTCTCCTCTTTTTCCTCTTCTTCCTCTCCTCTTCTTCTCCTTCTTCTTCTCCTTCTTCCTCTCCAGCTTCTTTTTCTTCTTCTTCTTCCTTCTTTCCTTCTTCATCTATTCTTCATTTTCCTTATTTTACTTTTTCCTCTACACTAACCTAAAATGCACTAAACTAAAATTGATATCTACTAACAATCTAAATAAAAAGTTAATACTTATATGAAAAAAGGGGCTCACATCAAGGGCGGCCGGCGAGGGCGACGGCGGCGGGGGGCGGAGGGCAACGGCGGGGGCGGCGGAGGGCGACAGCGGGGGGTGGAGGGCGATGAAGGGGGGCGTAGGGCGACGGCGGGGGCAGCGGGCGACGGCGGGGGCGGCAGCGGCGGGGCGGAGGGCGACGACAACGGCGACGGGGGGCGGCTCGGGGCGGGGGGGGGGGGGCGGAGGGCGGGTGGAAACTGATAGTGAAATTTTGACAAGTCCAGCTTATATACCCAGAGCATTGGTTCCGATTCATGGCAACAACCGGGACCAATGCCCCCTTTAGTACCGGTTGGTGCCATGAACCGGGACCAAAGGTAAGTTTTCGGCAGCCCAAAGGGCGGGAAGTGGCGGCCTTTGGTTCCGATTGGTGACACCAACCAATGCCCCCCTTTAGTCCCGGTTGGTGGCACCAACCGGGACCAAAGGCCTCATGCTGCCCGTGCCCAAATGTCTAGTCCCACCTTGCCAGCTGAGAGGGGCGCGCAGTGGTTTATAAGCCCCACTGCCGCACCCCTCTTGTAGCGCCCTCGATGCGGCTATATCTCCCACGTGTCGAAGCACGACTTAGAGACGTAACCGCATTGAGAGCAATGTCGCAAGTGAGGTAATCTTCACACAACCCATGTAATACATAAAGGAAAAGGTACATAGTTGGCTTACAATCCCCACTTCACACAATTACAAGAATAAAGCATTACATCATCCAGATACACACAAGGTCCGTCTACGGAACCAAAATAAAAGAAGACTACCCCATGCTACACAAATCCCCGATCGTCCCAACTGGGTTCCACTACTGATCAACTGAAACGAAACAACACAATGAATGAGATCTTCATCGAGCTCCTCCTTGAGCTTGGTTGAGTCACCGACATGGTTTCATCGGTACCTGCAAACTGGTTTTGGAAGTATCTGTGAGTCACGGGGACTCAGCAATCTCACACCCTCGCGATCAAGACTATTTAAGCTTATAGGTAGGGTAAAAAGGTATGCGGTGGAGCTGCAGCAAGCGACTAGCATATTTGGTGGCTAACATACGCAAAAGAGAGCGAGAAGAGAAGGCAAAAGCACGGTCGAACAACTATGATCAAGAAGTGATCCTAGAACAACCTACATCAAGCATTACTCCAACACCATGTTCACTTCCCGGACTCCTCCGGAAAGGGACCATCACGGTTACACACGCAGTTGATGCATTTTAATTAAGATCAACTTCAGGTTTTCTACAACCGGACATTAACGAATTCCCATCTGCCCATAACCGCGGGCACGGCTTTCGAAAGTTCAAAACCCTGCAGGGGTGTCCCAACTTAGCCCATCACAAGCTCTCACAGTCAACGAAGGATATTCCTTCTCCCAAGACAATCTGATCAGACTCGGCATCCCGGTTACAAGATATCCTCGACAATGGTAAAACAAGTCCAGCAACACCGCCCAAATGTGGCGACAAATCCCGCTAGGAGCTGCACATATCTCATTCTCAGGGCACACTCAGATGAACACTACGTACAACTAAAACCAGCCCTCGAGTTTCCCCGAGGTGGCGCTGCAAGTGGCTCTGTTTTGGACCAACACTCAGAGGAGCACTGGCTTGGGGGGTTTAATAAAGATGACCCTTGAGTCCGTGGAACCAAAGGGAAAAAGAGGCTAGGTGGCGAATGGTAAAACCAATGTTGGGCATTGCTGGAGGAGTTTTATTCAAAGCGAACTATCAAGGGGTTCCCATTATAACCCAATCGTGTAAGGAACGCAAAATCCGGGAACATAACACTGATACGACGGAAACTAGGGTGGCAAGAGTGGAACAAAACACTAGGCATAAGGCCGAGCCTTCCACCCTTTACCAAGTATATAGATGCATTAATTAAATATAAGATATTGTGATAACCCAACAAAATATGCATGTTCCAACATGGAACAATCTCCAATCTTCACCTGCAACTAACAACGCTATAAGAGGGGCTGAGCAAAGCGGTAACATAGCCAAACAATGGTTTCCTAGGACAAGGTGGGTTAGAGGCTTCGCTTAACAATATGGGAGGCATGATAAGTGTAACACCCCGGATATGACTTTCCCAATATGTACTCCAACTCTTGCCGTTTCCGGCGTTAAGTTATTTTATTTTCTCAGGTTCGGGTTTTTTGTCTCTGTGTGTTGTTATCGTTGTCATGCATCTCATATCATGTCATCATGTGCATTGCATTTGCATACGTGTTCTTCTCATACATTCGAGCATTTTCCCCGTTGTCCGTTTTGCATTCCGGCGCTTCGTTCTCCTCCGGTGGTCATTTCTACTTTTATTTCTTGTGTGGGGATTAAACATTTCCGGATTGGACCGAGACTTTCCAAGCGGCCTTGGTTTACTACCGGTAGACCGCCTGTCAAGTTTCGTATCATTTGGACTTCGTTTGATACTCCAACGGTTAACCGAGGGACCAAAAAGGCCTCGTGTGTGTTGCAGCCCAACACCCCTCCAATTTGGCCCAAAACCCACCTAACTCTGCTCCATCACCTAGAGCGTTCGATCACGATCGCGTGGCCGAAAACCGCACCTCGTTTGGACTCTCCTAGCTCCTCCTATGCCTATTTAAAGAACCCCTCCAAATCCGGATCTTCCTCTTCCCCGAAACCCTAATTTTCCCCTCCGACGCGCCGGACATGTCCGTCCCAGACCTGACAGCCGCCGCCGCCGCCCGCGGCCACTGAGGCCTCGCCACCTGTCCCTCCGCCGCCGCGGCCCGCCCGGCCCACGGTCGGCTATCGTGGCCAGCGACTGGGCCCGAGCCGCCTCGCCTGCGCCCCGCCGCCTTCTCCTATCTCGCCGCCCGCGCGCCGCCCGGGAATCGCGCCGCCGGCGAGCCGCGCCACCACCGTACGCCGCTCCGCCCGGCTCCTCCGGCCTCGTCCGCGCCCATCGCCGCCCGGGCCCGCGCCCCTCGGGTCCCGCGCGGGATCTGGACCTCCCCGTCTCTCCTTCGGCTCCGGGAGCCAACTCCGGCGACGCCCCGCCGTCCGGCCGACCTCCTCTCTCCGGCGAACTCCCCGGTGAACAGTGCTCAGGCGACATCATTTTGTGTGCGCCCAGATCTGGATCGGCTACAGTAAACCCTAGGTCGTTTTTTTTCTCCTAAGTCCCAAATTCTCAGATCCAAGTGCCTATATTCATCATGTCATAACTCCACATCCGTAGCTCCCATTCATGCATATAGCATATCAAAATGTTCATCTCAGAGAGTATATCATTTCATTCCATTGCATCATTTTCATTTGAGTTCATCTTGATGCCCGAAATGCTATCAGAAGAGGGCTACTTGAGTTAATTGTCAGATCTGCTACTCCATTTAGCTTTTTGTCATTTTGCCTTGATTATTGTGTGCATGATATGCCCTGATGCTCTACATATGTTTTGTTAAGGGTTTTGTAATCTTTCCAGAGGTGCAACCCATGTATTTTTGTGATGTGTGTGGTGACTAGTGCAAGCTTGCAAAGTGGTGCACTTAGTAATTCTGTTTTCAGGGACTTAGCAATTCCACCAAGTCCTTGATCTGTTTATCTCATGTTGCCATATGTTCATGTTGTTTCCTAGTGATCCGTGCCTCTTTTGAGGATGATCACTAAGGATGTTTTATTCATATTGTAGTGCTCTATCCATCCATGTCTTTGTTTTAATTTATGGAGCACCATAGCTTGAGTCAATCGAGCTCTAATTTTGCTACTTTGTGAATCTGGGCAGATTGTCAACTTGTTTGCAATTTTGCCGATGATGTTGTAGTTGATCCGTGCATGCTATGCCATTGTTCTTCCATGTCTAGCTTGAATTTTGTGTGTTGTTGATAGATGTATGCTTATCTTGTCATGACTTGCTCCGTAGTGAGTGCATCGAGCTCGTAAACATGCCTACCTGAGTTATGTTTCCGCATGTGCCAGTTTTCACTAAGTCTGAAAACTGATTATGGTTTTGCTATGTTCACGTGCTTGTTAGTATATTTTCTGATCCCTTTTGGCTCAAGGTCACTAAGGGACTTTTGTTAAGCTATTTGAGTAGCTCCATGCCATGCCTTTCTTTGCCATGTTCAGGTCCTGTAGCATGTAGTTTCGTTGCTCCGAAAAGTACTACTTGGTCTGAAATTCCAGACAAGTGTTAATTTCACTAAGTGTGAGATCTGTTTTCCATATGCATTTTTGCCATGCTTGTTTGAACCTGTTAATGGATGAATTGGCCGTAGCTCAGTGCTAGACTTTTGGTAAGCATCTTGAATGCATCCCTGCCATGTATTTTGTTGTCATGTTTCGGTGCAGTAGCATGTTCATCTCATTGCATTTAGTTGGTTACTTGCTGTAAATGGCAGACCGGTGTCATATTTGAATCGCTTGCCATTTCCAAACCGTAACTCCAATTCCGGCGTTCTTTATATCATTTTCAAGCAATTTCATATCATCTTTCTAGTGGAACACTTGGATTTCCAAGTTGAGGCCAGGTTCATGCATTTCCTGTCACATCTTGCATATGCATCCCGCATCGCATCCCGCATAGCATATCATCATTGCATCATATTGTTTGATCCTTGCACGTGGTTGATTGTGTCCTTGTTGCTTGTTTGTCTTGTTTGGGTAGAGCCGGGAGACGAGTTTGCTAACGAGGAGCCCGTTGAGTTTTCTTTCGAGGATCCAGTCAACTCTGACAGCTTTGCAAGCAAGATGATCATACCCCCGAAATCAATACTATCTTTGCTATGCTAGTTTGCTCGCTCTTTGCTATGCCAATGCTACGATGCCTACCATTTGCTTGCCAGCCTCCCAAATTGCCATGTCAAACCTCTAACCCACCATGTCCTAGCAAACCATTGTTTGGCTATGTTACCGCTTTGCTCAGCCCCTCTTATAGTGTTGCTAGTTGCAGGTGAAGATTGAAGGCCGTTCCTTGTTGGAACATTTATTTACTTGTTGGGATATCATCATATTATCTTGTTATCTTAATGCATCTATATACTTGGTAAAGGGTGGAAGGCTCGGCCTCTCGCCTGGTGTTTTGTTCCACTCTTGCCGCCCTAGTTTCCGTCATATCGGTGTTATGTTCCCGGATTTTTGCGTTCCTTACGCGGTTGGGTTATAATGGGAACCCCTTGATATTTCTCCTTGATTAAAGCTTGTCCAGCAATGCCCAACCTTGGTTTTACCATTTCTCACCTAGCCTTTTCTTTCCCTTGGGTTCTGCAGACTCAAGGGTCATCTTATTTTAACCCCCCCCGGGCCAGTGCTCCTCTGAGTGTTGGTCCAAATCGTCAGCCGCCGGTGGCTACCAGGGGAAACTCTGGGCTGGCCTACCAGAAGTTTAGACAATCCGAGTGTGCCCTGAGAAAGAGATATGTGCAGCTCCTATCGGGATTTGTCGGCACATTCGGGCGGTGTTGCTGGTCTTGTTTTAACCTGTCGAAGTGTCTTGAGATACCGAGATACCGAGTCTGATCGGATTGTCTTGGGAGGAGGTCTATTCCTTCGTTGACCGTGAGAGCTTGTCATGGGCTAAGTTGGGACTCCCCTGTAGGGATTGAACTTTCGAAAGCCGTGCCCGCGGTTATGGGCAGATGGGAATTTGTTAATGTCCGGTTATAGATAACTTGAACCTTAATTAATTAAAATGAATCAACTGTGTGTGTTACCGTGATGGCCTCTTCTCAGCGGAGTCCAGGAAGTGGACACGGTGTTGGAGTAATGCTTGTGCAGGTTGTTCTTCTAGATTCTCGCTCGTGCTTTGCCTCCTCTTCTCGCTCTCTTTTGCGAATAAGTTAGCCACCATACTTGCTAGTCGCTTGCTGCAGCTCCACTCATATTTTACCTTGCCATACCTATAAGCTTAAATAGTCTTGATCGTGAGGGTGCGAGAATGTTGAGTCCCTGTGGCTCACAGATACTATAACTCCAGATGCAGGTCCAGGTGATTCCGCTCCAGGTGACGCGCTCGAGCTCAAGTGGGAGTTCGACGAGGACTCTCAACGTTACTATGTTTCCTTTACTGATGATCAGTAGTGGTGCCCTGTTGGGGGTGATCGGGACCATGTCGCTTGTTGGGTTATCTTTCATTTTGGCGCCGTAGTCGGGCCATGAGTGTTTGGATGATGTATGTTATATATGTACTTGATTGACATGGCGAGTGTAAGCCAACTATGTTATCCCTTTTTATTATCTATATTGCATGGGATGTTTGTGATGATTGCCTGACTTGCGACATATGCCTTCAATGCGATTATGCCTCTAAGTCGTGCCTCGACACGTGGGAGATATGGTCGCATCGAGGGTGTTACAATAAGCAACTGGTAGGTATCGCAGCATAGGTGAGGGAGTCCCGGATTAGGGGGTCTCCGGACAGCCGGACTGTTGTACTATGAAGATACAAGATTGAAGACTTCGTCTTGTGTCCGGATGGGACTCTACTTAGCGTGGAAGGCAAGCTAGGCAATATGGATATGGATATCTCCTCCTTTGTAACCGACCTTGTGTAACCCTAACCCTCTCCGGTGTCTATATAAACCGAAGGGTTTTAGTCCGTAGGACAACACACAATCATACCATAGGCTAGCTTCTAGGGTTTAGCCTCTCTGATCTCGTGGTAGATCTACTCTTCTACTACCCATATCATCAATATTAATCAAGAAGGACGTAGGGTTTTACATCCATCAAGAGGGCCCGAACCTGGGTAAAACATCGTGTCCCCTGCCTCCTGTTACCATCCGGCCTAGATGCACAGTTCGGGACCAACTATCCGAGATCCGTCGGTTTTGACACCGACATTGGTACTTTCATTGAGAGTTCCGCTGTGCCATCACCACCAGGAAGGATGTCTCATCCTGTCTTTAAAGACGGCACTATTGCTGAGGGAGCTTTGGCTATCGGCCAAACTCTCCGGCTACGTGGTTTTCTTATGACCGCCTGTTCGGCCGCTGCGCCGACGATGACTTCTCGGGTGATCGAAAGCAATCTTCACGTCAACTCGGAACTCGCCGAGCAGTTAGATCCAATGGAGCTCTCTTCCCTGAACTAGCTCTTGGATCGCATCACCGCCCTGGGAGTCGCTACAGACTACGATCAGATTGGGCCTAAACCTGATCTGAGAGAGATCAACTCTCCCCAGGTCACCCATCACGTTGCAGTGGTGGAGGAACAATGCGGCAACCCTTCATCTATCTTAAGGACTAGCTATGTCCGGATTCCAGATCCCTCCAAGATGGATACCCGCGGAGGGGAGGACGTCACTCAAGGCCTGAACCTAGAATTAGGCAGCGGGCTAGATTTATCGGAAAACATCCAAGAATCCAAATTTCGAGCTCGGAAACCCCTTGGCCCCTGAGTCTCAGATTGGGTAAGGATTCGGATTCAATTCCACCCACCCACCCAAACTTACGCGATCTATCCCAAATTAGGCAAGAGCCCGAAGAAACAGTACACCATTACTGGGCCAGATTCCTCCTGGTCATGAACAGGATAAAGGACTGCCGCGAGGAAGACGCAATTTCATTCTTCTGCAATAATTGCACGGACAAGGGAATCCTCAACGCCATAAGTCGCCGCGAAATTACACGCTTTACCGACTTGGTGTCCATAGTACAAAAGTACTGTGCGATGGAAAGCGCCTGGAAAACCGAAATAAAATTTTGGGATAATCCGGCCCTGAATACAAACTCAGTCCGAAATAAAAGGGTGCATTATCACAATACACATGGGTTAACTACCAAAAAGCAAAAGCCCTCTACGGGGCAAGGAACCGTACTGGAGGGATGGCTCAACGGACCCTGCAAAATTCATAGTATAGCGGATGCAATACCAACGCACAGCCTTAGAGCATGTTGGATACTCCGGCAGGTGGCCAAAAGTGGTCAGGATCTACTCCTCCCAAAAACCACAGAGCACCATCCCGTGGACAACAATACGGTGTTAACGGTCTTTGAGACCTTCGCGTCAAATAATAGACGCAAGCGAACACTCCGCAGCATGGCCGAAATCTGCCACATAGCAGAAATAAATCCTTGGAGTGACACGACTATTACCTTCAATGCCAGTGACGAACCCAAATTCCGAACAGCCCGAGCACCAGCCGCACTGGTCCTCAGTCCAATCATGGATGGCTTTCGACTCACCAAGGTACTCATGGACGGCGGCAGCGGATTAAACCTCATCTATGAGGAAACTCTTCAAAAGATGGAAATAGACAGGAGCTGCATTGAGCAAAGTGGCACAACCTTTAGAGGAATCATCCCTAGTCGGGAAGCACGCTGTGCTGGGAAATCACACTAGATGTGGTATTCGGCACGCCGGATAATTATAGGTCCGAAGAAATTACATTCCAAGTGGCCCCGTTCAGCAGCGGATACCACGCTCTACTAGGGCGGGAGGCGTTTACAATCTTCCAAGCCATACCCCATTACGGGTACATGAAGCTCAAAATGCCCGGGCCCAACGGAATCATCACTCTTGCTAGTGATCCGGACATAGCAATCCGCGCTGAAAATAAGACAGTCGCACTCGCCCTCGAGGCACTATCCGAAGCCCTAGCGACCGAGGAACTAACTGAGCTGCGCTCCATGGTGAACAGGGACGATGTGATACTCGATAAAAGATCCAAGTCCACCTCCTTTAAACCGGCGGATGAAATAGTCAAATTCCAAGTCCACCCAACGGACCCTACAAAAACAGCTTCGATCGGGGCACAATTAAACCCTGATGTCGACGCCGCACTGCGAGAGTTCCTACGCGAGAACTAGGACATTTTTGCCTGGCACCCTTCAGACATGCCAGGAATCCTACGCAGGCTGGCTGAGCACAGCCTAAATATCCTAAAAGGATTCAAGCCAGTCAAGCATGCTCTTCGATGTTTCTCCGAGCCTAAGAGACAAGCCATGGGAGAGGAACTAGCCAAGCTATTGGAGGACGGATTCATCAGAGACATAAAACATCCGGACTGGCTAGCAAACCTGGTGATGGTACCAAAGAAGGACAAATCTTGGCGCTTGTGCGTCGATTTTAAGGACCTTAACAAGGCCTGCCCAAAGGATCCCTTCCCCCTCCCCCGCATTGATCAAATCATCGATGCTACCGCAGGACACGATTCATTGTGTTTCCTCGACGCATACTCCGGCTACCATCATATTAAAATGGCGGAGCCAGACCAAGCCGCAACGACATTCATCACACCATACGACCCATTGTGCTTCAACACAATGCCCTTCGGGCTCAAAAACGCCGGCGCAACATATCAGCGCATGATTCAGACATGTCTGGCAAACCAGATTGGCAAAACAGTGGAGGCATACGTGGACGACATGGTCGTTAAAACCAAGCATGTCGAAACTCTAGTAGACGACTTGAGGCTCACATTCGACAACCTCTGAACATATGACATCAAGCTCAATCCGGAAAAACGCGTTTTCGGCATACCAGCCAGAAAGCTCCTGGGATTCATTGTCTCCAGTAGAGGTATTGAAGCTAATCCGGCCAAAATCCGAGCATTGTCACAGTTGGCTACCCCAACAGACCTCAAACAAATACAAAAATTGACTGGATGCGCGGCGGCTCTAACCCGCTTTATCTCTCGCTTGGGAGAAAAGGCATTACCCCTTTATCGCCTCCTCCGGTGCACCGAACACTTCGAGTGGACTGATGCCACGTCAGCCGGACTCAACGAAATAAAAGCCATATTGGCAACAAACCCAGTCCTGGCCGCGCCAAACATTGGCAAACCAATGCTATTATACATTGCGGCAACTCATCAAGTAGTAAGCACAGTGCTCGTCGTCGAGCGAGAAGTGGACGGACACAAATTCCCCCTTCAAAAGCCGGTCTACTATGTGTCCACTGTCCTTACTCCATGCAAATCATGGTACCCGCATTATCAAAAGATAGCGTACGCGGTATTTATGGCATCCCGGAAGCTGCGACACTACTTTCAAGAGTGTTCGATAACGGTAGCCTCGGAAGTACCACTTAACGATATTATAAACAACCGCGACGCAACGGGCCGGATTGCAAAATGGGCCATTGAGCTCCTCCCGTTCGACATAACTTACAAGACACGGCGATCTATTAAGTCGCAAGTTTTGGCTGACTTCGTCACTGAGTGGACGGAAGCCAAACTCCTTAAAGAGTACGACACATATTCAAACTGGATCATGGACTTCGACGGCTCCAAAATGTTGGCTGGTCAGGGGGCAGGCGTCGTTTTGACGTCCCCAATAGGAGATACCGTTGAATACGTACTACAGATAATGTATACAGACTCCAACAACGCAGCCGAATATGAGGCCCTTCTACATGGTCTCCGGATGGCAGTATCCATGGGCATTCAACGCCTAGAGGTGTGCGGGAACTCGAACCTCGCGATATCCCAGATAAATGGAGACTTCGATGCCAAGGATCCGAAAATGGTATCTTATCGCAATGCTGTCCTAAAAATGTCAGCTCAGTTCGAGGGGCTCGAATTTCATCATGTGGCTCGGGAAAACAATCAGGCGGCGGATATCCTCGCCCGCATCGGCGCAAAACGAGACGCGGTCCCTCCCAACCTATTTATGGAATGGCTCTTCAAGCCATCTGTAGCATGGGAAGGGGACATCGGTAACAACAGTCCGGACCCGGCCAAAATACCCGATACCGAACTCTCTGACACAATCGGAGGCTCTGCCACCGAAATAACAAATTCAGCCCACGTAATAATGGCCATTATTGCCCCGTGGATAGAACCCTTCCTGGCCTACCTAACTAGACAGGAAATTCCGGAGGACCAAAATGAGGCATGCTGCATAGTATGGCGATCCAAGGCCTACAGGGTCCATGAGGGAGAATTGTACAAAAAAAGCGCTACCGGAGTCCTTAAAGGTGCATCTCCGAAGAGGAAGGGCGGAACCTTCTAGCAGAAATTCATGCCGGACTCGGCGGTCATCACGTCGCAGCCCGAGCTCTTGTAAGCAAGGCCTTCCGTACATGATTCTATTGGCCAACGGCCCGGGCAGATGCACAGGACTTGGTCCAACGTTGCGCTGGTTGCCAGCTCTTTGCAAATCAAAGCCACATGCCACCCACCACCCTCCAAACAATCCCCATTACATGGCCCTTCGCGGTCTGGGGGCTTTACATGGTTGGACCCCTTAAAGGGGGAACCCACAAGAAAAAATACTTATTGGTCATGGTGGATAAATTCACCAAATGGATAGAGGCTAAACCGGTTAAAACAGCCGAATCCGGACCGGTGATAGATTTCATATCCGGGGTTGTACACCGTTACGGCGTCCCCCACAGCATCATCACTGATAACGGCACGAACTTCATGGCCAACGAGGTAAAACTCTGGTGCAGCAAAATGGGCATCAAGCTCGATTATGCTTCAGTCTATCACCCACAAACCAACGGTCAAGTCGAACAAGCAAATGGTCTTATAATGAGCGGCATTAAACCCAGATTAGTACGCTCCTTAACGGAGTCTGACACGCATTGGGTAGAGGAGCTCGACTCCGTACTCTGGGGGCTGCGGACCACGCCGAATCGTAGTACCGGATATACACCGGTTTTTTATGGTGTACTGCGCAGAGGCAGTCCTGCCCTGTGACATAATTCATGACTCACCTCGAGTGCACATGTACGAAGAAAGAGAAGCCGAGCTCGATCGGCAGGACAGTCTGGACACCTTGGAGGAAGAGCGCGACGTAGCCAAAGCCCGTTCCGCATTTTACCAGCAATAGGCTCGCAGATACCAAAGCAGAGAAGTACGGGCCAAAACTTATAACGTTGGCGAACTAGTTCTACGGCTGCCGGATAAGAAAAAGAACAAGCTCGAGCCCAAATGGGAAGGTCCCTTTATTACCGACCAAGTTCTGACCGGTGGAGCGTACCGACTGCGGGATGCATCGACTAGTCGACTCGAGCCGAACCCATGGAACGCAGCTAGGCTTCGAAGATTCTACGCTTAGCACCGGACTCTATGTTAGTCCCCTCCCTTTGTCCATTTTCTGCATACGCATCATCTGTCTTGTTTCCCTTTCTTCCTTTATTTCTCTAGGCCTTCAAGGGTCACCTTGTGCCTCACTCGCACACTACAGATGCACTAGCCGCACTCTTCATACCTGGGGGCTTCTTTCACAGAAGCTTAAGTTATTTTCCTGGGCCTCACGCCCAACACATGTGTTATACTTCCGCATGTACCTTTTTTCACCATTATATGCATCGATATGACTTAAGTTTTGGCCAAGCTGGGTTGCCTGGCTCTTGTATTTATGCCCTACGTTCCCGTTAATTCGGCTAGGGCATAAGGGGAGCACCTCTGCGATTGTTACCTCCGGGTCAGCCGGACGTGTACCTCAGACTGGGTGAAGCCGAAAGCTAGCGTTCGTAAGGGAATATTCGGTCGGTGAACAAAAGATGACTTTTATTATTCATATCTGCCCCCAGATGATTTTTCTGCGCTTCTTATCGCTGTCTGGGCATGCACTTTAGGGCATGCTTACCCAGGGAAAGGAACCCTTAACGGAACTATTCTCCCTGGAAGATGTTTCTTACTACCCATGTAATATAACATAACTAGTTGGGAACTTGTCTGATAAAGCACTAATGACCCCTACGCCTGGTCTCCACGCATGCCCCAGTTCTTACATAACCGAGAGGGTATTCAGATACACTCCAGACTGTCGGGTCCCGAGGTTGAGGCGAAAAGGTCCGCCACGACAAACGATCTAGAATCCAGCTAGAAGGCATTATACATGTCACTTAAAATTACATAGTCAATTTGACTAGTTGAATTCCTCTTCAATACCATCCAATAGGCTGTCTAGTCGACAATCCTGTTGGGAACACTTTGCGGCCAATTCTACTTGGCCGTACACTAAGCTCACAGGGATCTCCTTCCCATCAGGCCCCACAGGTCTGACTTCGGCCATGTGGTTTGGGTCAGCCTTCGTATACCGTGTCTTCACCATTACCTAGGCTTCCCTGGCGCCCTGACGGCAGGCCGATATCTTCCATAATCGGAAGCACCGCCGTGCTCCCTTCAGCTTTTCTGCAAGCTCTCCAAGGCCTTCGGGTATGGAGACGGATGGCCACAAGGCCTGGGCGACGCCTTGCATCACCTGCCGAACTCATTCATGCAGCTGTGAGAGCTCGGGAAGAAGGTCACCTGTTGAACCAGGCATCTCCTCGGCAGGACGACCTGTTAGCATACCTACGGACATAACTCTGTCAGCCAGCTTCCTCGCCGAACTCTTTTTCAAAGTTCGTTCAAGCACTTACTAAATATGCCGCGTCGAAGCCGCCGATTTTCCTTAACAGAGTCCGACAGTTGGGCGCGAACATCTTGTAGTTCCACACCCAGCTTGGTGTTGGCATCTTGGAGAACATTTTTCTCCTGCCTCACCCGCGTAAGCACGTTCTCACCGGCCTTCAGCTGGCGTTGGAGCTGCTGCTTATCCGGATTTACTCCAGTGTCATCTGGAATTTTATTGTCAGATCTGCATACACGCCGCATTCTATATGATACTTATCATTTGAAGGATATATTACCAGAGGGGGTCTCTTTGGGATCCCCTGCTACAGCCAGTGCGGCCTGAAGTTGGGCTTTGCACTTTTCTAGCTCCTAGGACAGTTGGGTATTCTTTTCTGTAAGAACCTGCATAACAAATGATCCTTAAATTAGTTATCCTAACTGTTTCAAGTCTCAGGGGCTACTGATATATATAATCACCAAATTTTCTCACCCGTATGTCTTTTACATACTGCTCCGTGGCTCTGGCTAGACCATTTTGAGCGGCATGGAGGTGCGCCTCTCCCGAGTTGAAGGCATCCAATGCCTCTTGGGAGAAACAAGCATCACGAAGAACAGTCCGGCGACGCCTGTGGTTCATGGCACTTTCCACCTCGAAATAGGTGGCAGACAGTTTATCTGCATCCTCTGTCGGAGGAGCACCCGGCGCACGCCTTGTATTCGTTCCCGCCTCCGAAACCGGCCTTGGAGCCTGTCTTGTGGAGGCGCGATTGGTAGCCTCTCCGGGTATAGTCCGGCGAGTGCTCTTTTTCCTGAAAAGAAGGCATGGGCGTTAATATGCCCCTGAGAATAATGTCTTGCGATAAGGATGGCGCGCCATACCGCTGCGCCGGTGTCTCAATCCAGACTGCGGGTCTTTTCAGCCTGCGTGGCCTCGCGGCCCCTTGTTGGCCAGTCGCCGCAGGCTCGGCCTTCGGCCTCGAGGACCTCCCCTGCAAAACACAGCTGTTATACGACGATCAAAAACACGCAAGGACGGATCCCTTTTTGAACTGCTGGGACTTCGTTCTCAGTCACCTGTGAGGCTGGAACTAGCCCAGGGTAATCGGCCATAATGGCCACCAAAGCATTGTCATTACTCGATTGGTAAAATACCCCATTGATCAGCTCCATAGATATGTCCGGATCCTCCTGGGAGGCCGGGTCAAGGGACCGTCCAGGGTCCTCAGGTTGTGGAGGAGGGTTGTTTATCTCCTTTACAGCCTAGCGCAGCTCCTGCGATGAAATTGCTAGAATGAATACTTAACTGCGGGAATACGAAATGGATGGGCGATAAAAAGTCTCCGCATACCCAGCTCAGAGGATTGTACATAGAAAATCGGCCCTACGGGTTGACACAAAGGAATTCCTCCTCTTCTCCCTTGTACAAAGTGGATAAGATCTTTATTAGATCTGCAGCCGATCCCGGCCCTTTGCGGCCGTGCCGGGTGGCGTCATCCTCCCCATTGAAATCCCACATGGGGTGGCCTCTATACTGAAGCGGCTGCACCCCCTGCATGATGCATATGGCCATGACTTCGATCATGGTCAATCTGGATCGAGCTAAAAAACTTATCCGGCTCATCAGGTAAAGAATGTCCCTCTCATCTTCCTCCAGGGAGCTCCGTGGACGCCAGCTCCGACGCTTCTTCAAAGGGGCGTTGTTGAACTCAGGAAGGCCGATCCGAATAGGATCCGGGAGGGGGACGTCTTCTATATAAAACCATTCTGAAGGCCAGTCTCTGGACGTCTTCTTTGGTGTCCCGGATAGGTATCCGGTCCCGGCAATATGCCACACTTTGGCTCCGCCCACTTGATATATTGACCCCTTCTGAGAACAGGGCACAAGGCAGAACATATTCTTCCATAGAGTGAAATGAGCCTCACAGCCCAAAAACAACTCGGAAAGGGCTACGAATCCCGTGATATGCAGTAGGGAGGCAGGCGTAAGATTGTGCAACTGGAGGCCGTAGAACTCCAGGATCCCCAGGAGAAACGGATGAATTGGAAATCCGATCCCTCTTACTAAATAAGGGACAAGGCATACCCGCTCTCCCTTGGAGGGATTGGGAAGGCTCTCCGCTTGCTCTCCGCCATTATAGGTGGCGAGCCCGGCTCGAACCGGGACCATGCACGCTGGGGGAAGAAATCCCTTGGACTGAAGCATCACTAATTTGCTGTGCGAGATGGAACATCTCTCCCAATCTCCAGGCTTGGAGCTAGGGGTGCGAGAGGAGGAGTTGCGTCGACCGGCCATGTTGGAATGGATCTCTGTCGGGCGCGCTCCGATGAAGACTCGCCAAGGGAGGATGGTGTGATTTGGATCTGAATCCTCGTCTTTTTAAATAGGCGGCTCATTCACACAGCTAGGGGGTAAATGTGAAAACACCCTGGCTCTTCACATTCGCTCGACACGTGGAAAGTGGCCATTATTGGGTGTGGAAGCCAAGGAGTGCAACATTCACAAGAAATCGGACATTATTTCGACAGGTACACAGAATTCGGAGAGGAACCCGCCTTGCAATGCCGAAGACAATACTGCACACCGGACTCATCGTCATTGAAGCCTGGTTCGGGGGCTACTGAGGGAGTCCCGGATTAGGGGGTCTCCGAATAGCCGGACTATATCCTTTGGCCGGACTGTTGGACTATGAAGATACAAGATTGAAGACGTCGTCTCGTGTCCGGGTGGGACTCTACTTGGCGTGGAAGGCAAGCTAGGCAATACGGATATGGATATCTCCTCCTTTGTAACCAACCTTGTGTAACCCTAACCCTCTCCGGTGTCTATATAAACCGAAGGGTTTTAGTCCGTAGGACAACATACAATCATACCATAGGCTAGCTTCTAGGGTTTAGCCTCTCTGATCTCGTGGTAGATCTACTCTTGTACTACCCATATCATCAATATTAATCAAGCAGGATGTAGGGTTTTACCTCCATCAAGAGGGCCCGAACCTGGGTAAAACATCGTGTCCCCTGCCTCCTGTTACCATCCCGCCTAGACGCACAGTTCGGGACCCCCTACCCGAGATCCGCCAGTTTTGACACTGATAATAGTCATAGCAAAGGAGCGAGCATCTAGCAAGAAAAGATAGAAGTGATTTCAAGGGTATGGTCATCTTGCCTGAGATCCCGCAAGGAAGAAGAATGAGTCCATGAAGAAGACAAACAGACGTAGTCGAACGGTTCCTCACAAATGCGACATTATCGGAACCAACCCGAAGAAGCAACACCGGAAAGAAGCACCCAACATAGTAAACAACCACCACATAAGCATGGCACGATGCGCAAACAAGTATGATGCATGTCCGGTTTAATGAGGCATGGCATGGCAAAGTGCACAAACAATCCTACAAATTAAGTGGAGCTTAATATGCAACTCCGTTGCATATTGATGAAACACCACATGACTTATTTATTTCGATCTTGTTTATGTACTCAACAATATTAAATATTGTTAGCATGGAAAGAGATGAAGCATAATGAAAACTACCTATCTAGGCAAGTTTAAATGAGGCCGGAACAACAAAACAACAAGTTCGGAAAATCCTCATGAGCATTTTATAGATTTGGTACTGTTCTGCCCTAAACACAATTTTAGAGTAATTAAACATGCAAAACAAGTACACCATGTTAAACTAGGCATTTTTCCACCCCATTTACATATAAAGTTTATTAAATTCGGAGTTACGGTTATTTAGTTATGAAATAAAGCATTTTAACATGGCATAGGAGCAAATTTAAGCAAACAACATTTTAAGCATTTTAAACATGGATGAAAATGACATATTATGAAACTAGACAAAATTCTAAGCAACTTCCATATAAAGTTTGTTTTAATCCGATGCACAGTTTGTGAGTTATTATATGCATGTTGTCTAGGGACTTTTCTATAGAATAGCAGTTTTCTGGAAAAAAATAAACAAATTCATAGAACAGGAAAAAAACTATACTGGGCTGAATCTAAGGAGAGGCCCAGTAAGGCAATAGGCGCAACATAACTATCAGACGCACAGGCACAAAATAGCGGAGGGGCTGGGCTATGCTCACATCGGGCCATGGGCCGAAAGTGGAGAAGCGGCTGTGCCGGATTTGGTGACAAGAAGACGTTGCTGGGCCTTGGGCACCGCTGGGCCTCGCGCAGCGGTCAACACAAGCAGGCAACACGCGGGGTGTCGAGGCAGACGTGCCATCCTCCTCTGCCCGAATTGCTGCCGCATCGATGCAGTGAAGGAGACTCGCGGCTGGAGGGGCTTGGCGCGGCGGGACGTCACGGGGACGACCGGATCCAGGGTAGGGAGGCTCGACGGTAAGCAGGGGCGGCTGAAACCGGGCGAGGACGGCGTTCTCCGGTGAGACGCCAGATCCGGTGGCTGCGAGGGAGCTCCTGGGGCTATCCATGGTGGCCTGCGAATTTTATGGAGAAGATAGACCACATGTGAGAGAGGAAACCAGAGGGAACGAGAGAAGAAGGGAAGGAGAAGCAGCGAGTGGCTGCATGGTCCGGCCTGATTGAGGTGGTCACCGGCGGGGACGCGGGTGCAGCTCCGGCAAGGTTGCTGCAGGGCCGGACGAGCTGAGGAGGTCGGGGCCTCGCGAGCTGCTCGGGGTGAGGAGGTGGGCGCTGGGAGATACGGTTTGATGGATGGATCGATGGAATGCACTATTTGCGTGAGGGGATCGAGGAGGATCGGGCGAGGCGATCCCGAGGTGGGATGCGACCCGATGGCGGCGGTGGAGGGACAAAGTTCCTAATTTTTAGGGTTGGACTGATACATATATAGCATGTGGATATTTTGGTAGGGGCTAATCCGTCCCTCCAATAAAATCGAGCGGTCGAGAAAAAATATGTTGGGAAGTCCAATTAACAAAACAGAGACGTTTTGTAGATGTTTGGGGATGATCCGGACACAATAGAAATGACTGTCCGGGTCGGGTTCGGGACAACTTCCGGACGCGCGCGAGGGGTTCGATGCACTATGCATAGAGGGTTTCGGGGCCTGGCGGTTGACAGCAGACTATGCAGAAAGCTTCAGGCTGAGAAAAGAGAAGAGAGAAGGCCCGGCGACAGTTTCTGGAGACCGAAAACGTCCGACGCGTGCCCGGCTATAACACCGCTATAGTTTAACGGTTGGGCTATCAAACGACCTCCGAATGCGATGAAACTTGACAGGCGGTCTATCTACACTATAATAAGACCACACACCAACTTTCAACCCAACCCGAGAACATTTTTCGGCCACTTATAAAATAATATTTCGGACGTGCCGCGGGCGCGTGCAAGGGTGTCTGGACTCAGAACGGACAACGGAAGGAACGGCGAGGCCGGTACGGATGCAAGTTTTGAAAACATGATGATGCAATGCACATGATGACATGAAAGATGCAACACACAAGCAAATGACAAGGCAACAACAGCGAAAAACTGGCAGACACCTGGCACATCGGTCTCGGGGCGTCACAACACTCCACCACTACGAGAGGATCTCGTCCCGAGATCTAGGATGGCACCGGAGGGAAAAGGAAGAGGAAGAGAAGAGGTAAAACAAATTGCTTCTTTGACAAACGAGTGATACAAAAGAACCTTGAAAAGGTTAAGCCATTTCGAGAAAAGAATACCACAGAGATGAACGAAGTTGAGAACACTCCGTTAGAAAAGAGGGACAAGGAAGAACAACTTTGGGCAGCACTCCGATTGAAAAGAAAAGGAATTGAATAAGAACTTGATAAGATGAGAAGATACTTGATGAAATCACAACACACTGCCTCCAGAACTATTGAATGAATGGAACAAGGGGTAAGAAAGATCTCAGAAAGCACTCCGGTTGAAAAGAGGTGCAAGGCTTGATCAGGCAAAAAGAACTTGATCAAAAGGGTACAACACTCCGCTTAAATGGATAGGCATGACAAGAACATGATCTTCACAATACGAGATGGTGAGTGAAGAGAGAATCATTCAATGCCTCCGGAAGAAATGAAAGAAAGCAATGAAAAGAACGGAGAAGAAAACAACAATGTTCTACCTGAAATGAATTTGAGAGAGCATCCTTAAAAGAAGGATTGAACGGAGTTGTTGGGAAATCAACAACGAAAAGAGTTAGCTTGTTGTGGGATTAAGGAAAACATCCCAAATTATGAGGTGAAAATCTGCCACTAACGGAAATAATAGATTGGATTGATATTAACAAGGAGACGAGAAACTTATTTCACCGGGAGGATAGATGAAGAACTTGGGTCATTTATGAATAGAACCAATAGCAACAATCCTTAGGGAAAGCTTTAGGTGAAATATAACCCAAGATATCTCCAACAACGAGATTGATGGATTTAAAATATCTCATTCTTGATAACTTGTGAATCACAAAGCACGAAGTGAAAATTATCAAGAATGACATAACACCACCTCAAAAGATATGTGTGAAAGAATTGCACTCCGGATTGCAAGATGAAGAATGCTTGAGCTCCTTTGAAAAGAATCTCGATGAAAATTTGGAGTACGAATTAAATCCTTTTTGGACCACCATGTAGAAACTCCATGAAGAACTCCGGTAACAAAATGATGATAAAAAGAAAGAGAGGTTGAAAACACAAGGTAAAACCTTGTAATGCTTTAGATGGATCTTCGTGGTGATATAATTGAGAGAGCTAGGAACTCCGGGAAAAGAAAAGATGAAAACATTGAAATAGAGGATATGATGAATCTTCAGAATAAGGAATTAATCATTTGGGTGAATCAAGAATAAGAATTACGTTATGTGTGTCCTTCACCAATTTAGATTGATGACAAGCAATGGATTTGGCATACTACTTATTCTCGTAGAAAAGATTAAGAGAGATATAGTGCAAAGTTGAGAAGGTCTTCGATGATCCACCGGTAGGATGAAAGAACGAATGAATCTGTATGATAACGAAGGAGGAGAACTCTTGAACAAAACACCGTGAGAATTGAAATGAACGAATAAAAGATAACGAGACACCGGGAAGAATTTGAGAACGAATGAAGATACTTGAGGGAATTTAGATACAAGAAACGAAAAGATCATGAACTGATTAGAGAATATTTGAATGATGCACCAGTAGGATTTGGAGAACTAGAGCTGAAAGCTGGAATGAATAATACTAAAATGATGGCCTTCGGAGAATCAAACTAAAGGGACTCTTGAATTGCTCCGGATGGGTGAAAAGAGTTCTCACAATTCGAAAACAATTATGAGAGGATGGCATAAAGCTAGCACCATGAATCTTCACGAGAACGAGGGAAGATTTAAGAGAAACTCTTCTTTGGTCTTCAAAATCTGAGAATTACGATGAGAAACACCAACATGAATTATTGAGGCACTCCGGAATAATCAAAAGCGAAGAGGTTGAGCCAACGATGAAAAGAAATTGAGAGATCTTGGAGAAACACATCTGACTGATGAAAATTCATTCTTACGTCCAACTTGGAAAAGAATTTGGGAGTAACTCCGGGAAAAATTAGAAGAGTCAGGTAAGATCCTGGGAAAAGACCTATGGGTTAGGGCCCACTCAAAAGAAATACCATAGAACAATTTAAAAGACAGAATGCACCGGTTGAATTAAAAGTCTTGAATGAGATAACAACCTCGAGATATCTTCAGCACTCCAAAACAATTGAATAGCGAGAAGTGGAATAATAATAAGGTGCACCGGCATGAGAACACATTTGAAACGAAGAAAATGGGATATGAACAACACTGAAGGCTTGATCTGCGTCCACCGGAGGAGAAAAGAATGAATAATGATGAACTAGAAGCTCCGTTAGCATCTTCTTGAGAATCCCCGGATAAGAACATTGATGGAAAGAAAAAGAAGAAAGCTCACATCAATCAAATGGATACTTGATTAAGATATCTGAGTCCTCGAAGAAAAAGGGTGGGTAGGGTGGGAAAAACAAAGGCAATTTGGGACGGATGAAACAAACAACATTGAGAAGAACTGATAATTGATCTTGCTGATGTTGAAATGACCAGATCCACTTGAAGAGAAACACGCCGGTTGAAAAAGAATTAACATGACAATCTCGATGATGATGAAGGATTTGTGTTCACATAGAAGTATGAGAACACCATTTAGGAAAGGTATGGAATCCACATTTGACATTGAAGCAACTCGAATACCACAACTGAAAACAAAAACAAAGGATTGGCTTGCAAAATAAGCCGGAACACACATATGATAGAGATTTCGTTCAAAGTTTTCGTGGTGGGGCCTACACGGGATCGACCGTACAGCACCATCACGTACAAGGCAGTGCACATGACATACGAAGCGTCCCCGAGTTAGCATAGCCAAGGACTCTTTAAGACACAATGAGACCATTGTAAAACCAACCGTGGATAGGCGGACCAGTAGACGTCGAACCCCAATTTCATATCATATATCCGTCGGAAAGATATCCTAGGAGCTACTTGAATTCCCACTTATAAACTCCCGAAACTTTTCAGTTATGCAATCAGGTGTTGGGGATACAGGGGAAGCATAATATCTCATGCAAACTAACAATACCTACATCCAGCTGTATCCATCCTTCAACACATAACCAAGAAGCCTTCGGAAATCATTTACCTCAACCTTCGAAAAGCATCCATTATACGAGTTATGGCAATACTCCGAACTCCTGCCCCAGTACTGGGAGGCGTCGAGGTTATCTCACCAACAACTGCATAAAAGAGATTTTCGATGTCGGCGAAACTCAGGTATTCCAGAACTGCAACGATAAAATTGTGACGACAACACCTCGGAGCTCAACACCCTGGGACACTGCCACAACCCCTAAATGTCAGGAGGCACCAAGAACAATGTTCTCGTCACAAAACCATCGGAACGATTCCAAGATACCCACGTGATCCTAAAAGAAATTTAGTGAAATTTGAGAAGAGAAGAGTCAAAACTCTACGTCAGGATGCCTCACCAGAGCGACGAAGGGACTGAGGAGTAAAAAGAATCCTACTCTCCGATATATATAATCCTAAATGACTCAAAACATTTTTCTAGCCTCAACAACGCCAGCGATTCGATCAAGCAGGGGGCTCCTAAGGTCGGGGAAGGCTCTGATTACCAACTTGTTACGCCCTCGATGTGGCTATATCTCCCACGTGTCGAAGCACGACTTAGAGGCATAATCGCATTGAAAGCAATGTCGCAAGTCATGTAATCTTCACACAACCCATGTAATACATAAGGGAAAAAGGTACATAGTTGGCTTACAATCGCCACTTCACACAATTACAAGAATAAAGCATTACATCATCCAGATACACACAAGGTCCAACTATGGAACCAAAATAAAAGAAGACTACCCGAAATGCTACACAGATCCCCGATCGTCCCAACTAGGCTCCACTACTGATCAACTGAAATGAAACAACACAATGAACGAGATCTTCATCGAGCTCCTCCTTGAGCTCGGTTGCGTCACCGGCACAGTTTCATCGGTACCTGCAAACTGATTTTGGAAGTATATGTGAGTCACGGGGACTCAGCAATCTCACACCCTCGCGATCAAGACTATTTAAGCTTATAGGTAGGGTAAAAAGGTATGAGGTGGAGCTACAGCAAGCGACTAGCATATTTGGTGGCTAACATACGCAAATGAGAGTGAGAAGAGAAGGCAAAAGCACGGTCGAACAACTATGATCAAGAAGTGATCCTAGAACAACCTACGTCAAGCATTACTCCAACACCGTGTTCACTTCCCGGACTCCTCCGGAAAGGGACCATCACGATTACACACGCAGTTGATGCATTTTAATTAAGATCAACTTCAGGTTTTCTACAACCGGACATTAACAAATTCCCATCTGCCCATAACCGCGGGCATGGCTTTCGAAAGTTCAAAACCCTACAGGGGTGTCCCAACTTAGCCCATCACAAGCTCTCACGGTCAACGAAGGATATTCCTTCTCCCAAGACAATCCGATCAGACTCTGCATCCCGGTTACAAGACATCCTCAACAATGGTAAAACAAGTCCAGCAACACCACCCGAATGTGCCGACAAATCCCGATAGGAGCTGCACATATCTCATTCTCAGGGCACACTCAGATGAACACTACGTACAACTAAAACCAGCCCTCGAGTTTCCCCGAGGTGGCGCTGTAAGTGGCTCTGTTTTGACGAGCACTGGCCTAGGGGGTTTAATAAAGCTGACCCTTGAGTCCGCGGAAGCCAAGGGAAAAAGAGGCTAGGTGGCGAATGGTAAAACCAATGTTGGGCATTGCTGGAGGAGTTTTATTCAAAGCGAACTGTCAAGGGGTTCCCATTATAACCCAACCGTGTAAGGAACTCAAAATCCGGGAACATAACACCGATATGACGGAAACTAGGGCGACAAGAGTGGAACAAAACACTAGGCATAAGGCCGAGCCTTCCACCCTTTACCAAGTATATAGATGCATTAATTAAATAAAATATATTATGATAACCCAACAAAATATACATGTTCCAACATGGAACAATCTCCAATCTTCACCTGAACTAACAACGCTATCAGAGGGGCTGAGCAAAGCGGTAACATAGCCAAACAATGGTTTTCTAGGACAAGGTGGGTTAGAGGCTTGGCTTAACAATATGGGAGGCATGATAAGCAAGTGGTAGGTATCGCAGCATAGGCATAGAAAAAGAGTGAGCATCTATCAAGCAAAGATAGAAGTGATTTCAAGGGTATGGTCATCTTGCTTGAGATCCTGCAAGGAAGAAGAATGAGTCCATGAAGAAGACAAATAGACGTAGTCGAACGGGTCCTCACAAACGCGACGTTATCGGAACCAACCCAAAGAAGCAACACCGGAAAGAAGCACACAACATAGTAAACAACCACCACATAAGCATGGCACGATGCGCAAACAAGTATGATGCATGTCCGGTTTAATGAGGCATGGCATGGCAAAGTGCACAAACAACCCTACAAATTAAGTGGAGCTCAATATGCAACTTCGTTGCATATTGACGAAACACCACGTGACTTATTTAGTTCGATCTTGTTTATGTACTCAACAATATTAAATGTTGTTAGCATGGCAAGAGGTGAAGCATAATGAAAACTACCTATCTAGGCAAGCTTAAATGAGGCCGGAACAACAAAACAACAAGTCCGGAAAATCCTCATGAGCATTTTATAGATTTGGTACTGTTCTTCCCTAAACACAATTTTAGAGTTATTAAACATGCAAAACAAGTACACCATGTTAAACTAGGCATTTTTCCACCCCATTTACATATAAAGTTTATTAAATTCGGAGTTACGGTTATTTATTTATGAAATAAAGCATTTTAACATGGCATAGGAGCAAATTTAAGCAAACAGCATTTTAAGCATTTTAAACATGGATGAAAATGACATATTATGAAACTAGACAAAATTCTAAGCAACTTCCATATTTAGTTTGTTTTAATCCGATGCACGGTTTGTGAGTTATTATATGCATGTTGTCTAGGGACTTTTCTGTAAAACAACAGTTTTCTGGAAAAAAATAGACAAATTCGTAGAACAGGAAAAAAATTATACTGGGCTGAATCTAAGGAGAGGCCCAGTAAGGCAATAGGCGCAACATAACTATCAGACGCATAGGCACAGAATAGCGGAGGGGTTGGGCTATGCTCACATCGGGCCATGGGCCGAAAGTGGAGAAGCGGCTGGGCCGGATCTGGTGACAAGAAGACGTTGTTGGGCCTTGGGCACCGCTGGGCCCCGCGCAGCGGTCAACGCAAGCAGGCGATGCGCGGGGTGTCGAGGCAGAGGCGCCATCCTCCTCTGCCCGAACTGTTGCCGCATCGATGCAGCGAAGGAGACCCGCGGCTGGAGGGGCTTGGCGCGGAGGGACATCACGGGAACGACCGGATCCAGGGCAGGGAGGCTCGATGGGAAGCAGGGGCGGCTGAAATCGGGCGAGGACGGCGTTCTTCGGTGAGACGCCAGATCCGGCGGCTACGAGGGAGCTCCTGGGGTTGTCCATGGTGGCCTGCGAATTTTATGGAGAAGAGAGACCACATGTGAGAGAGGAAACCAGAGGGAACGAGAGAAGAAGGGAAGGAGAAGCAGCGAGCGGGTGCGGGGTCCGGCCTGATGGAGGTGGTCGCCGGCGGGGACGCGGGTGCTGCTCCGGCAAGGTTGCTGCAGGGCCGGACGAGCAGAGGAGGTCAGGGCCTCGCGAGCTGCTCGGGGTGAGGAGGTGGGCGCTGGGAGATATGGTTGCATGGATGGATCGATGGAATGCACTGATTGCGCGAGGGGATCGAGGAGGATCGGGCGAGGCGACCCCGAGGTGGGATGCGACCCGATGGCGGTGGTGGAGGGACAAAGTTCCTAATTTTTAGGGTTGGACTGATACATATATAGCATGTGGATATTTGGGTAGGGGCTAATCCGTCCCTCCAAGAAAATCGAGCGGTCGAGAAAAACATATGTTGGGAAGTCCAATTAACAAAACGGAGACGTTTTGTAGATGTTTGGGGATGATCCTGACACAATGAAAACGACTGTCCGGGTCGGGTTCGGGACAACTTCCGGACGCGCGCGAGGGGTTCGATGCACTGTGCAGAGAGGGTTTCAGGGCCTGGCGGTTGACGGCGGACTGTGCAGAAAGCTTCAGGCTGAGAAAAGAGAAGAGAGAAGGCCCGACGACTGTTTCCAGAGACCGAAAACGTCCGACGTGTGCCCGGCTATAACGCCGCTATAGTTTAATAGTTGGGCTATCAAGCGACCTCCGAATGCGATGAAACTTGACAGGCAGTCTATCTACACTATAATAAGACCACACGCCAACTTTAAACCCAATCCGAGAACATTTTTCGGCCACTTATAAAATAATATTTCGGACGTGCCGCAGGCGCGTGCAAGGGTGTTTGGACTCAGAACGGACAACGGAAGGAATAGGGAGGCCGGGACGGATGCAACTTTTGAAAACATGATGATGCAATGCACATGATGACATGAAAGATGCAACACGCAAGCAAATGACAAGGCAACAACAGCGAAAACCTGGCGGACACCTGGCACATCGGTCTCGGGGCGTCACACCTCTCGAGCTCCTTTCCATTCCAGGCGTTTGGGCCTAATTGTCACTGGTATGCCCGATGGGCCTGCTGGGCCTTCTGCGGGCCTGAATCCTGGCCCATGGATGGGTTTCTAGTCGTATTCAGGCCGTGGAGGGCCAGTAGGTGGCATATTTTTTAATTTTCCCTGTTTGTTTGTTTTCTTTTTTGCTTTATTTTCTTTTGTGTTGTTTCTACTTACAACAAAAAACTTATTTTATTTTATTTTATTTTATTTTGTTTCTAATTACTTACTTATTATATAATTTTACTATTAAAGTTTCTAACAAAAAAAGTTCTTTATGAAAATTCTTTTTGCTTTTAATGATTTTGAATAGAAAATACTTTGATAATTTTAGTTGCATCAATTTTTTATGTAATTTTAGTTTCAATAATACTAGAGGTTGCTTATAATATTTTGAACAGAAAATACTTTGATAATTTTAGTTTCATAAATTTTATTTATGTTATCAAAGTTTATTTTATTTTATTTTATTTTTTTTCTACTTATATATTTTATTAAAGTTTATATTATTTTGTTTCTAATTACTTATTTAGTGTATTTTATGATAATTCTTTTTGCTATTAAAGTTTGTAACAAAAAAGTTCTTTATGAAAATTCTGTGAACTCCTAATTTTTTGTGTGTTCAAAATGCACCATTCAAAGCCACATCATCAATTTTCAACCCTTTCTGACTTCATTTGTTATTTTTCATGCATTTGCTGATTATTTTGAGCTATAAGACCCTGAAACTGAAAAGCATTTACTGATTATTATTGAGCTATAAGCCACATCATCAATAAAATTCTTTTTGCTTTTAATGTTTTGAACCGAAAATACTGTGATAATTTTAGTTGCATAAATTCTATATAATTTTAGTTTCAATAATACTAGAGGTTTATAAAATGCCAAATTCAAAGCATTTCAACAAAACTTTCTAATCATTTCAAAAAAACGAACAATCTGTTTCGAGCTATCAGGGTTTCATACGGAAACTCGTCTGTTACAATAGGCATTTCAAATGAAGTAGGAAAAGGTTGAAAGTTGGTATGGTATCATCATAATAGTTGTGGAGAGAAAGTCTTCACTTTTTCTTCGGTTGTGTCCTTTGCTTATTGTGCCATAACCATGGATAATCTTCATCGTTTATCAAGATGCTTGGGTCAGCCTTGACTTTGAAGGGAGGAATTTCATGAAACTTTTCATAATCTTCGGACATGTCTGTCTTGCCCTTCACTCCCACTCCCACGATGTCCCTTTTTCCTGAAAGAACTATGTGGCGCTTTGGCTCATCGTATGATGTGTTCGCTTCCTTATCTTTTCTTTTTCTTGGTTTGGTAGACATGTCCTTCACATAGATAACCTGTGCCACATCATTGGCTAGGACGAATGGTTTGTCAGTGTACCCAAGATTGTTCAGATCCACTGTTGTCATTCCGTACTGTGGGTCTACCTGTACCCCGCTTCCTGACTAATTAACCCATTTGCACTTAAACAAAGGGACCTTAAAATCACGTCCGTAGACAAGTTCCCATATGTCCACTATGTAACCATAATGTGTGTCCTTTCCCCTCTCGGTTTCTGCATCAAAGCGGACACCGCTGTTTTGGTTGGTGCTCTTTTGATCTTGGGCACTCGTGTAAAATGTATTCCCATTTATCTCGTATCCTTTGTAAGTCAATACAGTCGAAGATGGTCCCCTGGACAACGAGTACAACTCATCACAAACAGTGTTGTCACCTCTTAGACGTGTTTCCAACCAACTGCTGAAAGTCCTGATGTATTCACATGTAATCCAGTCGTCACACTGCTCCGGGTGTTCGGAGCACAGACTGTTCTTGTGTTCATCGACATACGGGGTCACCAAGGTAGAGTTCTATAGAACTGGGTAGTGTGCTTGAGACCAAGAATGCCCGTCCCTACATATTATTGAGTCCGCTCCTAGCGTGCCTTTTCCAGTCAGTCTCCCATCATACCGCGATTTAGGGAGACCTATCTTCTTAAGGACAGGAATGAAGTCAACACAAAACCCAATGACATCCTATGTTTGATGGCCCATGGAGATGCTTCCTTATGGCCTAGCACGGTTACGGACATATTTCTATAGGACTCCCATGAACCTCTCAAAGGGGAACATATTGTGTAGAAATACGGGGCCCAGAATGACAATCTCGTTGACTAGATGAACTAGGACGTGTGTCATGATATTGAAGAAGGATAGTGGGAACACTAGCTCAAAACTGACAAGACATTGCGCCACCTCACTCCTTAGCCTTGGTATGATTTCTAGATCGATCACCTTCTGAGAGACTGCATTGAGGAATGCACATAGCTTCACAGTGGCTAATTGGACATTTTCCGGTAGAAGCCCCTGCTGGAAATATGCCCTAGAGGCAATAATAAAATGGTTATTATTATATTCCCTTGTTCATGATAATTGTCTATTGTTCATGCTATACTTGTATTAACCGGAAACCGTAATACATGTGTGAATACGTAGACCACAATATGTCCCTAGTAAGCCTCTAGTTGACTAGCTCGTTGATCAATAGATGATTACGGTTTCTGTGACATCCCAAAAGTTTGGCCTTGTTTTATTAAATTAAACTTTTTGCCAGGAATTAAAACTTTGATTTTTTTGGACTCCCTTTTGATTTTTTAAACATTTCCTTTCTTATTATCATTGAGTTGTTTCCTAAAATGAAAACCTTTCAAATATGTTATTGGACTTGTTTAACCTCTCAAGAAAAACTTTTCTTTTATCAGTATACCTAATTAAATTGCTTGATCTTTATTTTCTTGAAAAATGGTTTTTCAAGGTTATATGGCCATAATTGAACTACAACCATTTGATAAATTCACCTAAAATTCCAACCAAAATTTGGAGATGTCATGTGATGTTTTTAAATCACTTTTATACAAAAATATCTTTTATTCATGTAATATTTTGAGCTCTGCATCAATTTTTCTTCTCTGGTCCAGAGTGCAATTTTGCACTACAACCCTTTTAAATATTTCTTTCTGGCCTCCACCAAAATATGGGATGTTGGTAGTAGCATATGATTCAACATTATGCAAAAACCTAGTGCTGTTCTTTGAAAATTTTGAGTGAATCAACCTCTTTTCCATTCTGGTCCAGCCTTGTGATTTCTACTGCAACCCTATTTATTTTTGCTCCAGTAACCTTGTGCCTTCTCCTACTTGTAGACAGCCCTACCAAACCCCTAAGTCCAGGAGCATGCACCCATTGGCATATTTTTGGTTCATGAAATAATGCCATTCACATCCTGTCCAGATTTGAAGTTCTGCAAAACTTGCACTAACAAGTTTGTGCTTTTCACAAACTAACCTCACCACTCTCTCTTGCATCTAAGGAGACCTTGCTCTGGAGATTTTGGCCACCCCAAGTATTGCCTAGATGTCCTTGGCATTTTGACAAACACTCTGTGTGCATAGCCAGATTTGGCATGGATTCAAGTTTACATTGTGAACTTGGCCACCTGACCTAACCACCATGTCCATTCACCCTCTAACTAACCCTAGCCTAGCCCTGTTTCTTCCCAGCCTCAACCGCGACCTCTAGCATGCTTTAGCATTTCGTCGAGCACGTTTCGTGCATGCTCTAGGCGCAAGCAGAGGACGCGTTTTGCACGTGCTGTGCCGAGCCGACGCGTCGCGCCCCTGGCCTTGCCCGCTCTGCCAAGCCACGCCACTCGCTCCCTTCTCGCCACAACACGCCAAGAGCCCTCGCCACGTCCCCGGCAGGCCAGGAGCTAGCCGCCACGGCCGCCCGATAGCCCCTGCTCATGTCGGCGCCGCCAAGCCTCTCCCGCTCGCCAGCTTGCCCCTGGAGCAGTGCCCGCTCGTCCGCTAGCTCCTGCCGCCATCCCCAGCCCCGCCACGTTGCCCTGCAAGCTACAGAACATCGGTCACCGGCAGCCTTATCCACCGCCGTGGAACCGACCTCGTCGCGCCATAAAAGGAGGCCCCCGAGCTCGTTCGAGCACTCAGGCGACCTCAGGCCACCCCCATGGCACCCCCTCAGCCAGCAATCGTCGGGGAAAAGCCGTCTTCCCCAACTCCGGCCGGTTCGGCCGCCGCCGCGTCCCAGCTCCATTCACCGCAACCAGAGCCCCTCCCGTCCATCCAATGCCACCAAATGACTCCACTTCGACTTGCGGAGCCGCCCAGCTACTCAAACCCGACTGGGAGCCACCGTAGTTCAAACGCCCAAAATTCCCGAAGCCACCGGCCGCCGCGAAGCTCGCCGCCGGCGATTCCTTCCACCCCCGACGACCCTACAACCACCGGGAGGACCGCCTAGGAGTGGCGGATCCATCCCTGCATTCAGATGCCCGCGAAGAGCCGCCGTTCGCCGGCGACGATCGCCGTTGCCTCGCCTCCGTTCGGGCAGAGGAAGAGGAGGGAGGGATAGACCAGTCAAACCTGACGAGTGGGCCAGGCGGGCCCACTGTCAGTGACTCGCGCGCGGTCCACGCTGGATAAGTATAGGCGTAAAACCCGTAGTACGTTTTCTCTGCCCGAAAGCGTAATCTCGTTTGAACCGTTTTCTTTTTCTGATTTTATTCAAAACAGATTTTGACCAAATCTTTGACTGGCTATAACTTTTTAAATATAACTCCAAATGAATTGATTCTTTTTCCTACATCTCTCAAATTCTGTCTAGTTTATTTTAAGATTTATTTGAAAATTTTCCAAACAACTTTTTTGTACTGTTTTTGAAATATGTTTTATTTGCATATTTTTGAAAATAGGATTTTGGAAGAGAAGAAAGCTTTCAAAAGATTTGGAGTGCACCCTGCCCTTCCACACCATGAAGGCAAGCATTCTGAACCCCGGAATAATAATTTTGGTGTGTTAGTTGACACGTTTATAACACCACCTTATATCGGAGAACTTGTTATTTCATGTGATATGATCATTTGCATGAATGCATATTAGTGATTTCCTTGCTATTGGAAATGAATATACTGGTGATGGTACTCATCCTCATGTGCCTTGCATGCATGCCGGAAAGAAATCCGGGAAAGCCTCTGCCTTGGGTAGGCGTGAGCTTATCGCCGGTCTCCGTCGGGATGGTTACGTCCGGTATGGCATGGTAAGGTATATTGAGTGGTGATTTTGTTGGTTGAAATATATTTGTTATACATGTCATGCAGGGAATTTATAAACCTCCTGAGTCGACCGTAGATCGAGTCTTGTTCCAGTAACCCCCATACTTGTTTTGTACTACCACATGTCCCTGCCGCAGGTAGGGTACGATTCAGTAAGTCGTCAACCCCTTTCCAGCACACACCGTACAGAGAGGCCATGGTGGAAGATACCGGTTGTAGCCGGTAGGCAGGCCACCTGGTCCGGGGGCATGGGTGTTTCCGGTTGGGACCGAGAGGGGAGGCCACCCCTTAGAGCGCACCATATAAATTTGATCCCATGCTACGCGAGGTTGTAGCCTCCCCACTTAGAGTTTGCTTGACAGGTGTCGTGGGTGATTCCAGACACCGGTGAGTTAAGCTGGTGTGTGCAAGTTAGGCGTGTTTTCAACAAAAAGGCCGTAGACGGAATTAGTCCCGATGAACTAAAGGAATCCGTTACTAGTGGGTAAAGAGTACACCCTCTGCAGAGATTAAAACCTCTTCGAATAGCCGTGTCCATGGTTAAGGATTACAGTCTGGGATGGGTCAAGTGTTGGTCTTAGTGTCGGTCTTCAGAGGAGATATTGTTAAACCAAACTTGGATACCGACTGGTTACTTGTGAGGACCATGATTATTATTTTGTGATGGACTAACCCGTTGAATTATTTATATTATCGAGTATCCCTGGGACGGTTCTACCTCCTGGATATTCATTGTGATTATTTATTTTATAAGCCCTTTTATGTGGTGTCGCTGAGACGCCCGACTGTGGCATTGCTTGTTATTTATTTATTTTATAAGCCCTTTATGTGGTGTCTCTGAGACGCCCGACTGTGGCATTGCTTGTTATTTATTTATTTTATAAGCCCTTTATGTGGTGTCGCTCAGACGCCCGACTGTGGCATTTCTCTTATAAGCCCTTTATGTGGTGTCGCTCAGACGCCCGACTGTGGCATTTCTTTTAAAGCCCTTTATGTGGTGTCGCTCAGACGCCCGACTGTGGCATTTCTCTTATAAGCCCTTTATGTGGTGTCGCTCAAACGCCCGACTGTGGCATTTCTTTTAAAGCCCTCTATGTGGTCTCGCTCAGACGCCCGACTGTGGCATTTCGTTTAAAGCCCTTTATGTGGTGTCGCTCAGACGCCCGACTGTGGCATTTCGTTTAAAGCCCTTTATGTGGTGTCACTCCAGACGCCCGATCGGTGCCTTTTATTATTATTTTATTACATTTTCATAAACAACCTGCTTGCATGCATAAAAGATGTTTTATTTATGACTGACGATGTGATCATAGAATTTTTCAGTGCATGATTATCAATTATATTATCCCAGTGTTCATAATGTTTGCGAGTACATTCAAAGTACCCACTGGCTTGTCCCTGGCTATTGTCTTGGCCAGATTGCTTGCTTGGAGAGGAGCGTGGCGATGACAGCCTTGGGACCTAAGCAAAGGTGATAGCAGCCTCGCGAAGATAGGAGTTAACCTGGTCAGCTGTTCCTGTGGGAAATGGAGTCCCATAGACACTGACGACCCACAAACCGCTTCCGCCATAACCACTAGAAACCCAATTGTTGTACTCACAGGCCAGAATGGTCTTGTACTGCATATTTTGTATTTTTTTTGGAATTTCTGTATCAAGTTGGAGCCTCATCAGCTAACAGTAATCCTGGGGCTGATGAGCACGATGGTCTTTTTCTGGAAATTTATACCCGGAAAACCCGGTCGTGACAGTTTCCTGACCATGGACATTGGATGTCGTTGATAACTGGATCACATCATTAGGAGAATGATGTGATGGACAAGACCCAATCCTAAGCATAGCAGAAGATCGTGTAGTTCGTTTGCTAAAGCTTTTCTAATGTCAAGTATCATTTCCTTAGACCATGAGATTGTGCAACTCCCGAATACCGTAGGAATTCTTTGGGTGTGCCAAACGTCACAACGTAACTGGGTGGCTATAAAGGCACACTACGGGTATCTCCAAAAGTGTCTGTTGGGTTGGCACGAATCGAGACTGGGATTTGTCACTCCATGTGACGGAGAGGTATCTCTGGGCCCACTCGGTAGGACATCATCATAATGAGCTCAATGTGACCAAAGAGTTGATCACGGGATGATGTTTTACGGAACGAGTAAAAGTGACTTGCCGGTAACGAGATTGAACGAGGTATTGGGATACCGACGATCGAATCTCGGGCAAGTAACGTACCGATTGACAAAGGGAATTGTATACAGGATTGATTGAATCCCCGACATCGTGGTTCATCCGATGAGATCATCGTGGAACATGTGGGAGCCAACATGGGTATCCAGATCCCGTTGTGGGTTATTGGCCAGAGAGCTGTCTCGGTCATGTCTGCATGATTCTCGAACCCGTAGGGTCTACACACTTAAGGTTCGGTGACGCTAGAGTTGTTATGGGAATTAGTGTGCAGTTACCGAATGTTGTTCAGAGTCCCGGATGAGATCCCGGACGTCACGAGGAGTTCCGGAATGGTCCGGAGGTAAAGATTTATATATGGGAAGTCCTATTTTGGCTACCGGAAAATGTTCAGGATTTTTCGGTATTGTACCGGGAAGGTTCTAGAAGGTTCCGGAGTGGGGCCCACCTGCATGGGGGGACCCACATGAACGTGGGTAGTGGGGGAAAGGCCCCACACCCCTGGTCAAGGCTCACCAAGATCCCCCCTTAGAAGGAATAAGATCATATCCCGAAGGGATAAGATCAAGATCCTAAAAAAAGGGGATAACAATCGGTGGGGAAGGGAAATGATGGGATTTCTTTTCCCCACCTTTGCCAACACCCCAATGGACTTGGAGGGCAAGAAACCAGCCCCCTTGTTGTCTACTACACGACCTTCTTCTTGTAGACGTTGTTGGGCCTCCAAGTGCAGATGTTTGTAGGACAGTAGCAAATTTCCCTCAAGTGGATGACCTAAGGTTTATCAATCTGTAGGAGGTGTAGGATGAAGATGGTCTCTCTCAAGCAACCCTGCAACCAAATAATAAAGAGTCTCTTATGTACCCAACACACCCAATACAATGGTAAATTATATAGGTGCACTAGTTCGGCGAAGAGATGGTGATACAAGTGGTATATGGATAGTAGATAAAGGTATTTGTAATCTGAAATTATAAAAACAGCAAGGTAACAAGTGATAAAAGTGAGCGTAAACGGTATTGCAATGTGTGGAAATAAGGCCTAGGGTTCATACTTTCACTAGTGTAAGTCCTCTCAACAATACTAACATAATTGGATCATAAAACTATCCCTCAACATGCAACAAAGAGTCACTCCAAAGTCACTAATAGCGGAGAACGAACGAAGAGATTATGGTAGGGTACAAAACCACCTCACAGTTATTCTTCCCAATCAATCCGTTGGGCTATTCTTATAAGTGTCACAAACAGCCCTAGAGTTCGTACTAGAATAACACCTTAAGATACAAATCAACAAAAACCCTAATGTCACCTAGATACTCCAATGTCACCTCAAGTATCCGTGGGCATGATTATACGATATGCATCACACAATCTCATATTCATCTATTCAACCAACACAAAGGACCTCAAAGAGTGCCCCAAAGTTCTACCGGAGAATCACGACGAAAATGTGTGCCAACCCCTATGCGTAGGTTCATGGGCGGTACCCACAAGTTGATCACCAAAACATACATCAAGTGAATCACATGATATCCCATTGTCACCATAGATATCCACGGCAAGACATACATCAAGTGTTCTCAAATCTTTAAAGACTCAATCCGATAAGATAACTTCAAAGGGGAAACTCAATTCATTACAAGAGAGTAGAGGGGGGGGGAGAAACATAAGATCCAACTATAATAGCAAAGCTCGCGGTACATCAAGATCGTGCCAAATCAAGAACACAAGAGAGAGAGAGAGAGAGAGAGAGAGAGAGAGATCAAACACATAGCTACCAGTACATACCCTCAGCCCCAAGGGAGAAGCAGGGTGCCGAAACGGGTCTAGATTGGCTTTCGGTGGCTACGGAGGCTTCTGGCGGCGGAACTCTCGATCTATTGAGCTCCCCGATGTTTTTCGGGTATATGGAGATATATATAGGCGGAAGAAGTATGTTAGGGGGGCCACGAGGGGCTCACGAGGGTGGAGGGCGCGCCCAGGGGGGGTGGGCGCGCCCCCTACCTCATGACCTCCTCGCAGATCCCCCGACGTGCACTCCAAGTCTTCTGGGCTTCTTTCCTTCCAAAAAATGAGTTCCGTGAAGTTTCAGGTCAATTGGACTCTGTTTGATTTTCCTTTTCTTCGAAAACCTAAAACAGGGTAAAAATAGAAACTGGCACTGGGCTCTGGGTTAATAGGTTAGTCCCAAAAATGATATAAAAGTGTATAATAAAGCCCATAAACATTCAAAACAGTAAATAATATAGCATGGAGCAATCAAAAATTATAGATACGTTGGAGACGTACCAGCATCCCCAAGCTTAATTCCTGCTCGTCCTCGAGTAGGTAAATGATAAAAACAGAATTTTTGATGCGGAGTGCTACTTGGCATAATTTCAATGTAGTTCTTCTTAATTGTGGCATGAATATTCAGATCCATAAGATTCAAGACAAAAGTTTAATATTGCCATAAAAACAATAATACTTCAAGCATACTAACTAAGCAATTATGTTTTCTCAAAATAACGTGGCCAAAGAAAGCTATCCCTACAAAATCATATAGTCTGTCTATACTCTATCTTCACCACACAAAATATTTAAATCATGCACAACCCCGATGACAAGCCAAGCAATTGTTTCATACTTTTGATGTTCTCAAACTTTTTCAATCTTCACGCAATACATGAGCGTGAGCCATGGATATAACACTATAGGTGGAATAGAATGGTTGTTGTGGAGAAGACAAAAAGGGAGAAGATAGTCTCACATCAACTAGGCGTATCAACGGGCTATGGAGATGCCCATTAATAGATATCAATGTGAGTGAGTAGGGATTGCCATGCAACAGATGCACTAGAGCTATAAGTGCATGAAAGCTCAACAAAAGAAACTAGTGGGTGTGCATCCAACTCGCTTGCTCACGAAGACCTAGGGCATTTTGAGGAATCCCATCATTGGAATATACAAGCCAATTTCTATAGTGAAATATTCCCACTAGTATATTAAAGTGACAACATAGGAGACTCTCTATCATGAAGATCATGGTGCTACTTTGAAGCACAAGTGTGGTAAAAGGATAGTAGCATTGTCCCTTCTCTCTTTTTCTCTCATTTTTTTATTTTTTATTTTTTTTATTTGGGCCATCTCTTTTTTTATGGCCTCTTTTTTTATTTGGGCTTCTTTGGCCTCTTTTTTTTTCGTCCGGAGTCTCATCCCGACTTATGGGGGAATCATAGTCTCCATCATCCTTTCCTCACTGGGACAATGCTCTAATAATGATGATCATCACACTTTTATTTTTCTTAAAACTCAACAATTACAACTCGATACTTAGAACAAAATATGACTCTATATGAATGCCTCCGGCGGTGTACCGGGATATGCAATATGACAATGATGAATGTGTCATGAATGGAACAGTGGGAAGTTGCATGGCAATATATCTCGGAATGGCTATGGAAATGCCATAATAGGTAGGTATGATGGCTGTTTTGAGGAAGGTATATGGTGGGTGTATGATACCGGCGAAAGGTGCGCGGTATTAGAGAGGCTAGCAAAGGTGGAAGGGTGAGAGTGTGTATAATCCATGGACTCAACATTAGTCATAAAGAACTCATATACTTACTACAAAAATCTAGAAGTTATCAAAGCAAAGTATTACGCGCATGCTCCTAGGGGGATAGATTGGTAGGAAAAGACCATCGCTCGTCCCCGACCGCCACTCATAAGGAAGGCAATCAATAAATAAATCATGCTCCGACTTCATCACATAACGGTTCACCATACGTGCATGATACGGGAATCACAAACTTCAACACAAGTATTTCTCAAATTCACAACTACTCAACTAGCATGACTCTAATATCACCATATTCATATCTCAAAACAATTATCAAGTATCAAACTTCTCATAGTATTCAACACACTCATAAGAGAATTTTATTATTCTTGAATACCTAGCATATTAGGATTTTAAGCAAATTACCATGCTACTAATACTCTCAAAATAATCTAAGTGAAGCATGATAGTTCATCTATTTATTCAAAATAAAACTACCACCATGCTCTAAAAGATATAAGTGAAGCACTAGAGCAAATGACAAACTACTCCGAAATATAAGTGAAGATCAATGAGTAGTTGAATAGTTATGCAACTATGTGAAGACTCTCTAACATTTAAGAATTTCAGATCTTGGTATTTTATTCAAACAGCAAGCAAAGCAAAATAAAATGACATTCTAAGAATAGCAAACATCATGTGAAGAAGAAAAAACTTAGGATCAACCGAAACTAACCGATAATTGTTGAAGAAGAAAGGTGGGATGCCAACCGGGGCATCCCCAAGCTTAGATGCTTGAGACTTCTTGAAATATTATCTTGTGGTGCCTTGGGCATCCCCAAGATTGAGCTTTTGTGTCTCCTTAATTCCTCTCATATCACGGTCTCCCTAAATCTCAAAAGCTTCATCCACACAAAACTCAACAAGGACTCGTGAGATAAGTTAGTATAAACCATTGCAAAAACCTTATCATACTCTACTGTAGCAAATCACTAAAATTATTATTCAACATTGCATACTAAATGCCTCTGCATATTTAATATACCTATCCTCAAATAGAATCATTAAAGAAGCAAACATATGCAAACAATGCAAACATAACAGCAATCTGCCTAAACAGGACAGTCTGTAAAGAATGCAACAACATCCATACTTCCATAGGTCCAAAAATTATGAAAGAAAATTTCCCACTGTAGTAAATTTATCAGAGCTTAATATGCAAAATGTTTCAAAATTTTATCACATTATAACTTTTCTAGGGAATTATTGCAACAGCAGTAAACTTTCTGTTTTCAAACAGCAACATGTATACTTGTAAAATAGGCATCATAAAGGCTATCAATGCAACTTTTATTGAAATAAAAGATGCAGAAAATTGTTCTAAATAACAGCAAGCAAATCCTAAGAAAATAAATTGACGCTCCAAGAAAAACACATATCATGTGGCGAATAAAAATATAGCTCCAAGTAAAATTACCGATGAACGAAGACGAAAGAGGGGATGCCTTCCGGGGCATCCCCAAGCTTAGGCTCTTGGCTATCCTTGAATATTACCTTGGGGTGCCTTGTGCATCCCCAAGCTTGAGCTTTTGCCACTCCTTATTCCATAGTCCATCGAATCTTTACCCAAAACTTGAAAACTTCACAACACAAAACTTAACAGAAAACTCGTAAGCTCCGTTAGTATAAGAAAATAAATCACCACTTCAAGGTACTGTAATGAACTCATTATTTATTTATATTGGTGTTAATCCTACTGTATTCCAACTTCTCTATGGTTTATAAACTAGTTTACTAGCCATAGATTCATCAAAATAAGTAAACAACACATGAAAAACAGAATCTGTCAAAAACAGAACAGTCTGTAGTAATCTGGATCAAACGTATACTTCTGGAACTCATAAAATTCTCAAATAAATTGCTGGACCTGAGGAATTTATCTATTAATCATCTGAAAAAATAATTAACTAAATAGAACTATCAAAATAAAAATCGCAGCAATTCTCGTGAGTGCTAAAGTTTCTATTTTTTACAGCATGATCAACAAGACTTTCCCCAAGTCTTCCCAAAGGTTCTACTTGGAACAAACACTAATTAAAAGAATAAAACCACATCTAAACAGAGGCTAGATGGATTATTTATTACTAAACAGGAGCAAAAAGCAAGGAACAAAAATAAAGTTGGGTTGCCTCCCAACAAGCGCTATCGTTTAACGCCCCTAGCTAGGCATGATGATTTCAATGATGCTCACATAAAGGATAAGAATTGAAACATAAAGAGAGCATCATGAATAATATGACTAGAAGATTTAAGTCTAACCCACTTCCTATGAATAGGGATTTTGTGAGCAAACAACTTGTGGTAACAATAATCAACTAGCATAGGAGGGTAAAACAAGCATAACTTCAAAGCTTTAAGCACATAGAGAGGAAACTTGATATTATTGCAATTCCTACAACTATATATTCATCCCTCATAATAATTTTCAATGGCATCATGAATGACTTCAACAATATAACCAGCACCTAAAGCATTCTTTTCATGATCTACAAGCATAGAAATTTTATTATTCACCTCATAAGCAAAATTCTTCTCATTCGGCATAGTGTGAGTATCATAAGAGACTTGGATACAATAAATTGTTTCCACATTAAAAGAGTAATGTTCAGAGAAAGGGTACTCATAATCATGACAAGTTTTATAAATATAATCACTACTTTTTATAGCATAAGTATCATCAAAATAATCATCATATGTAGGAGGCATGCTATCATCATTATAAACTTGCATATCAAAACTTGGGAGACTAAAAATATCATCTTCATTAATCATAGCTTCCCCAAGCTTGGGACCAACATTAATTGCAGCAAATATATTCTCAAATATGGCATCCTCATCAAACATAGCTTACCCAAGCTTGGGCCTTTTCATATCATAAGCATAATCACTCTCATCATTAATAGTATAAATAGCACCGATAGTATAGCAATTATTATATTCTTCCAAGCAAGTACCAAAAAGATTTTCAAGATCATAAGAAGTATCATTGTCTTCCCAATCATAATCATCACAACAAGCAATAGGCATAATGAGATCATCATCAAGTGTATCATCTTCATTTTCATGAGGCACAACAATAATAGGAGCAACTTTATTTGGGAGAGATACCTTTTTACCTCTCTTCCTTTTTCTTTTCTTCTTCTTCACCACATCATGTGTGGGTTCAATCCTCTTTTTGGAGCTCCTTATTAATGAGATTGGTTGGATAGAAAGCTCCTTCTCGTTACTTGATTCATCATAAGAAATAATAGGAGGATATTGGGAAGTCTCTTCCCTTTCATTAGTATTCTCTTCATCCTATATTTGTTTTATTTTCTTTATGTAATTGGAAATATAAGAATTTTCAATGCAATTCACCGCACAATACATATAAATTTCTTCTAGATTAAAATTAAGAACTTTTTCAAGGACAAATTTTGGAATATCCTTAGTTCTACGTTTAATTTCTTCATAACCCAAGAGCAAACTAAGTTCATTATGATGTGCAAGGGAAATCAAGTAATCACAAATTTTTGCAATACGCTCATGAAACAATTTGCATTGGGTACTAAAATGATCACGTTCATTGCAAAGTTCACAAGTAGGGCTAAGAAAAGATAAATTTTCAGCACATTCATCTAGCTCTTCTTGCAACAATTTGGTTTCTAAGTACTTATGCCTCTTACAATATCTATCTTCCCTATTTGGTGTGTACTTGCAAACCCAATCTACTCCACAAAAATTGACATGTTTATAGGAGCCATTTTCATCATAACTAGTGCAATCACCATTAGCATCATGGATATTCAAAGAATTCATACTAACAAAATTGCAATCATGCTCATCATTCAAAGATTTAGTGCCAAACATTTTAATGCATTCTTCTTCTAACACTTTGGCACAATTTTCCTTTCCATCATATTCATGAAAAATATTAAAAAGATGAAGCGTATGAGACAAACTCAATTCCATTTTTTGGTAGTTTTCTTTTATAGACTAACTAGTGCTAAAACAAGAAACAAAAAGATTCGATTGCAAGATCTAAAGATATACCTTCAAGCACTCACCTCCCCGGCAACGGCACCAGAAAAGAGCTTGATGTCTACTATACAACCTTCTTCTTGTACACGTTGTTGGGCCTCCAAGTGCAGAGGTTTGTGGATAGTAGCAAATTTCCCTCAAGTGGATGACCTAAGGTATATCAATCCGTAGGAGGCGTAGGATGAAGATGGTCTCTCTCAAGCAACCCTACAACCAAATAACAAAGAGTCTCTTGTGTCCCCAACACACCAAATATAATGGTAAATTGTATAGGTGCACTAGTTCGGTGAAGAGATGGTGATACAAGTGGTATATGGATAGTAGATAAAGGTATTTGTAATCTGAAATTATAAAAACAGCAAGGTAACAAGTGATAAAAGTGAGCGTAAACGGTATTGCAATGTGTGGAAATGGGGCCTAGGGTTCATACTTTCACTAGTGTAAGTCCTCTCAACAATACTGACATAATTGGATCATAAAACTATCCCTCAACATGCAACAAAGAGTCACTCCAAAGTCACTAATAGCGGAGAACGAACGAAGAGATTATGGTAGGTACGAAACCACCTCAAAGTTATTTTTTCCAATCAATCCGTTGGGCTATTCCTATAAGTGTCACAAACAGCCCTAGAGTTCGTACTAGAATAACACCTTAAGATACAAATGAACCAAAACCCTAATGTCACCTAGATACTCCAATGTCACCTCAAGTATCCGTGGGCATGATTATACGATATGCATCACACAATCTCAGATTCATCTATTCAACCAACACAAAGGACCTCAAAGAATGCCCCAAAGTTCTACCGGAGAATCACGACGAAAACGTGTGCCAACCCCTATGCATAGGTTCATGGGCGGAACCCGCAAGTTGATCACCAAAACATACATCAAGTGAATCACGTGATATCCCATTGTCAGGACAGATATCCACGACAAGACATACATCAAGTGTTCTCAAATCTTTAAAGACTAAATCCGATAAGATAACTTCAAAGGGGAAACTCAATTCATTACAAGAGTGTAGAGGGGGGAAGAAACATAAGATCCAACTATAATAGCAAAGCTCGCGATACATCAAGATCGTGCCAAATCAAGAACACGAGAGAGAGAGAGAGAGATCAAACACATAGCTACTGGTACATACCCTCAGCCCCGAGGGAGAACTACTCCCTCCTCGTCATGGAGAGCACCGGGATGATGAAGATGGCCGCCGGAGAAGGATTACCCCCTCCGGCAGGGTGCCGGAACGGGTCTAGATTGGCTTTCGGTGGCTACTGAGGCTTCTGGCGATGGAACTGCTGATCTATTATGCTGCCCAATGTTTTTAGGGTATATGGAGATATATAGGTGGAAGAAGTATGTCAGGGGGGCACGAGGGGCTCGCGAGGGTGGAGGGCGCGCCCCCCTACCTCGTGACCTCCTCGCAGATCCCCCACGTGCACTCCAAGTCTTCTGGGCTTCTTTCCTTCCAAAAATGAGTTCCTTGAAGTTTGAGGTCAATTGGACTTCGTTTGATTTTCCTTTTCTTCGAAACCCTAGAACAGGGTAAAACAGAAACTGGCACTGGGCTCTGGGTTAATAGGTTAGTCCCAAAAATGATATAAAACTGTACAATAAAGCCCATAAACATTAAAACCAGTAAATAATATAGCATGGAGCAATCAAAAATTATACATACGTTGGAGACGTATCACCCTTCCACCCCTATATAGAGTGGGGAGGCGCATGGGAGCCGCAGCCCTTCCCCTGGCGCAGCCCTCTCCCTACCCAACACCTCCTCCTCCTCTGTAGTGCTTGGTGAAGCCCTGCCGGAGAACTGCAAGCTCCACCACCATGCCGTCGTGCTGCCAGAGCTCTCCCTCAAGTTCTCCTCCCCCCTTGCTCGGAACACCAGAAGGAGGAGACGTCCCCGGGCTGTACGTGTGTTGAACGCGGAGGCGCCGTTGTTCGGCGCTTAGATCGGAATCAACCGCGATCTGAATCGCTACGAGTACGACTCCTTCATCCGCGTTCTTGTAATGCTTCCGCATCACGATCTTCAAGGGTATGAAGATGCACTCCCCTCTCTCTCGTTGCTAGTCTCTCCATAGATTGATCTTGGTGATGCGTAGAAATTTTTTAATTTCTGCAACGATCCCCAACAGTGGTATCAGAGCTAGGTCTATGCTTAGTTTCTATGCACGAGTAGAACACAAGTTGTTGTGGGTGTCGATTTTGTCAATTTACTTGCCGTTACTAGTCTTATCTTGATTCGGCGGCATCGTGGGATGAAGCGGCCCGGACCGAACTTACACGTACGCTTACGTGAGACAGGTTCCACCGACTAACATGCACTAGTTGCATAAGGTGGCTAGCGGGTGTCTATCTCTCCCTCTTTAGTCGGATCGGATTCGATGAAAAGGGTCCTTATGAAGGGTAAATAGAAATTGGCATATCACGTTGTGGTTTTAGCGTAGGTAAGAAACATTCTTGATAAAAACCTATAGCAGCCATGTGAAAACTTGCAACAACAATTAGAGGACGTCTAACTTGTTCTTGCAGCATATGCCGTGTGATGTGATATGGCCAAAAGGATGTGATGAATGACATATTTGATGTATGAGATTGATCATGTTCTTGTAATAGGAATCACGACTTGCATGTCGATGAGTATGACAACCGGCAGGAGCCATAGGAGTTGTCTTAATTTGTTATATGACCTGCGTGTCAATGAAAACACCATGTAATTACTTTACTTTATTGCTAACCGTTAGCCATGGTAGTATAAGTAATAGTTGGCAAGACAACTTCATGAAGACATGATGATGGAGATCATCGTGTCATGCCGGTGACCATGATGATCATGGTGCCCCGAAGATGGAGATCAAAAGGAGCAAAATGATATTGGCCATATCATGTCACTATTTGATTGCATGTGATGTTTATCATGTTTTTACATCTTATTTGCTTAGAACGACGGTAACATAAATAATATAATCCCTCATAAAATTTCAAGAAAGTGTTCCCCCTAACTGTGCACCGTTGCGAAAGTTCGTTGTTTCGAAGCACCACGTGATGATCGGGTGTGATAGATTCTAACGTTCGCATACAACGGGTGTAAGCCAGATTTACACATGCAAAACACTTAGGTTGACTTGACGAGCCTAGCATGTACAGACATGGCCTCGGAACACAAGAGACCAAATGGTCGAACATGAGTCGTATAGTGGATACGATCAACATGAAGATGTTCACCGATGACGACTAGTCTGTCTCACGTGATGATCGGACACTGCCTAGTTGAATCGGATCATGTATCACTTAGATGACTACAGGGATGTCTATCTGAGTGGGAGTTCATTAAATAATTTGATTAGATGAACTTAATTATCATGAACATAGTCAAAAGGTCTTTGCAAATTATGTCATAGCTCACGCTTTGGTTCTACTGTTTTAGATTTGTTCCTAGAGAAAATTTAGTTGAGAGTTGAAAGTAGCAATTATGCATACTGGGTCCGTAAACTGAGGATTGTCCTCATTGCTACGCAGAAGGATTATGTCCTTAATGCACCGATCAGTGTACTGAACCTCAAGCGTCGGCTGTGGATGTTGTGAACATCTGACATACATGTTTTGATGACTACATGATAGTTTAGTGTGTAATGCTAAATGGTTTAGAATTGAGGCACCAAAGACGTTTTTGAAAGATCGCAGAACATATGAGATGTTCCAAGGACTGAAATTGGGATTTTAGGCTAGTGCCCACGTCAAGAGGTATGAGACCTCTGACAAGTTTCTTAAGCCTGCAAACTAAGGAGAAAAGCTCAATCGTTGAGCATGTGCTCAGATTGTATGAGTACTACAATCGCTTGAATGAGTGGGAGTTAGTCTTCCAGATGAGATAGTGATGGTTCTCCAAAGTCACTACCACCAAGCTACTAGAGCTTCGTGATGAACTATAACATATCAGGGATATATATGATGATCCTTGAGCTATTCGCGACACCGCAAAAGTAGAAATCAAATAGGAGCATCAATTGTTGATGGTTAGTAAAACCACTAGTTTCAAGAAGGGCAAGGGCAAGAAAGAGATACTTCATGAAACGGCAAATCAATTGCTGCTCTAGTGAAGAAACCCAAGGTTGAACCCAAACCCGAGACTAAGTGCTTCTGAAATGAGGGGAACGACCACTGAAGCAGAACTACCCTAGATGCTTGGTAGATGAGAAGGCTGGCAAGGTCGATAGAAGTATATTGGATATACATTATAATGTGTACTTTACTAGTACTCCTAGTAGCACCAGGGTATTAAATATCGGTTCGGTTGCTAAGTGGTAGTAACTCGAAATAAAAATCTACGGAATAAACGGAGACTAGCTGAAGGTGAGATGACGATATGTGTTGGAAGTGTTTCCAAGGTTGATGTGATCAAGCATCGCATGCTCCCTCTGCCATCGAGATTGGTGTTAAACCTAAATAATTGTTATTTGGTGTTTGCGTTGAGCATAGACATGATTGGATTATGTTTATCCAATACGGTTATTCATTTAAGGAGAATAATGGTTACTCTATTTATTTGAATAATACCTTCAATGGTCTTGCACCTAAAATGAATCGTTCACTGAATCTCGATCATAGTGATACACATGTTCATGCCAAAAGATATAAGATAGTAATGATAGTACCACATACTTGTGGCACTGCCATTTGAGTCATATTGGTATAAAACGCATGAAGAAGCTCCATGTTGATGGATCTTTGGACTCACTCATTTTTTGAAAAGTTTGAGACATGCGAACCATGTCTATTGGTTTATACGCATGAAGAAACTCCATGCAGATGGATCGTTTGGACTCACTTGATTTTGAATCACTTGAGACATGCAAATCATACCACGTGGGCAAGATGACTGAAAGGCCTCGTTTTCAGTGAGATGAAACAAGAGAGCAACTTGTTGGAAGTAATACGTTTGATGTGTGCAATCCAATGAGTGCTGAGGCACGCAGTGAATATTGTTATACTCTTACTTCACAAATGATTTGAGTAGATTCTAAGTATATTTACTTGATAAAACACGAGTCTGGATTATTGAAAGGTTCAAGTAATTTCAGAGTGAAGTTGAAGATCGTCGTGACAAGAGGGTAAAATGTCTATGATATGATCATAGAGATGAATATCTGAGTTACGTGTTTGGTACACAACTAAGACATTGTGGAAACTATTTCACAACTAATGCCGCCTGGAACACCATAGTGTGATGGTGTGTCCGAACTGTAGCGACCAGACCTCAAACGGTCTGATCTCTGTGCTCCGGTGTCATCCCTGGATCAGTAATGCTAACACCACACAGTACTCGGAGGATTTATAGCAGAGTAGCAATCACACACTTATTACATCGAGCGTCTCAAAAGAGAACTTATTACAATAAATATGGCTTAAGGCCATCTAATAATGATAACAGCGGAAGGCTTGGAAGATAAGTGAGTCCATCAAATCCAACGGCATCACTGAGTATAGAACCACGACCTAAAAACTCCTTAATCGTCATCTGAAAAGTCTGCAACATTAACGTTGCAGCCCGAAAACGGGTCAGCACATGGAATATGCTGGCAAGGTAACACATAGAGAGTAATGGAATGAAACAACTATACTATATGCATATTTGGCTGGTGGAAAGCTCTATGGTTACAATTTTGCGTAAAGCCAATTTTTCCCTACTTCAAAGGAATATATTTAATTACTATCATGGTAGTTGTTAAACATTGAGAATGGTTGACAGCATTCTCAATCCCTATTAAGCATCATCATTAAACATAACCCAACAAAATTAATTTAGAGTAACATGTTGAGATTCACATGATAATCCAAGTACTAGATACTCAAGATGTCCATAACCGGGGATGGGGCTAACCATGATTAGTTTATTACACTTTACAGAGGTTTGCACACTTTTCCCTACAAGACTCGATCGCCTCCGTTTGGTTTCTCGCACTACAAGGTGTTTGAGACCACGGATGACCGAGACATAGTCTTTCAGAAGCGCTAGCACCTTACGATCGGGTAGACCGTACCACCTACATCCCCTACATCTGCTAGTCTACCACTGTAAGAGTTCGCACAACTTAGTCAATTATGCTAGAGCCCATAATAGATTGTGGCTGCACACGGAAGTTTCTAGTATGAATAGTCTCATGATCCCTTTGAGCCTGGGTGGCGGTCCAAAAGAAAACAGGCAAGTCCTGGAATACCCAGGTGCCTCAATCCACCCAGATGTGTGTTTAAGTTGCCACCTTAGATAAACCATTAATTAACAATCTCACATCTGTCATGGATATCACTCACCCAATCCACGTCTACTAGCATAGCATGGCATAATAAGCAAACGTAGAAGTAACTCCCAAAGGTTTCATAATACACAGGTAATAGGTACTACCTCAACTACTTCCCATCCCACAATTTAATTAGATCCTAATCATGCAATGTGTGAGGATTGATCTAATGCAATAAAACTGCGTAGTAGAAAAGGTATGATCAAAGTGTTACTTGCCTTGCTGATGATCCGGGAAACCTAACGATTTGAAGTAACAGGCGGCGCACTCCAGGTATTCTATCGCGGACAAACAAACAAGCATACAATAAGTACTCATCTAATGCACGGGTAAAACTCAAATAAGAGATCTAACCAGAAGGTTCAACTTAAGAACTCCGGTTGGCAAAAAGAATCAAATCGAACGAAGCAACGAAAGTCAAACGGCGGAAGAAAACAACTTTGTTCTAGTAATCTGGATCTAAGGCAAAATTTACATTAGCAAAATCTTGTTTAAGTTGGTTAAACGGATAGAGGGTTTCGAGACGAAACTCTAGGCGCTTGAATCACCTGATTCCGATAAACGAGCGAAAAGTTATACTAAAACGAAAATCGGATCAGGAATCGCGATCAGAAAAATCGCGGATTTAATCCGAGAAAAAGAAAAACGACGAACGCTCGCTAGAACGAACGAACGGACGAACGCTCGCTATTTAAATAAACCGGGAAAACCGATCTATTTAAAAAAACCGAATCTAAAAAAACCGACGAAAACCGATCTATTTTTAAAAAAAACCGTTGGCACAGAAGTCGAGGCGCGGCGAACCTCGGTGGCGGCGGCGGCGTCCAGCGACGGCGGCGCGGGGAGGCGCCGCAGCAGGCGGCGGCGCGGCGGCGGGCGCAGGCGGCGGCGTGGCTTGGGGCTGGGGCGGCTAGGGTTTCCCCGGGGCTGGGCCTCCGCTTATAAAGGCCCCCCTCGGGCCGGAGTCCTAGTCGGACACGGCCATAGGTCGGTTTTTTTTTAATTATTCCACTCGGAAGAAAAATAAAAAGAAATACTAAACGGACTCCAAAATATCCAAAATAAATTTTCACGGGCTTCTAAAATCAAGCCGCATAACATGAACATTTATTTGGGACCTAAATGCAATTTTGAAAAACACACATTTTTCCTAAATTCAAATAAAACACCAAAAAATTCCGAAATAAAATCTTATGTGATTTTATTATTAAATCCTCAATATTTCTTTATTTTGGGAAAGTCATTTTATTCCCTCTCTCATATTTTTTTGTAATAGAAATAATTGATGATAAAATAAATAAAATCAAATGATCCTATCCTCAAAATTTGAGAAAACTCAAATATGAAAATAACGAAATCCCCAACTCTCTCCATGGGTCATTGAGTTGCGTAGAATTTCTAGGATCAACCAAAATGCAAAATAAAATATGGTATGCATTGATGATCTAATGTATAACATTCCAAATTGAAAATTTGGGATGTTACACGAACATCATAGCTGCACCCTATTGGATGTGGTGCAAACCATGATGTCTCTTATCGAATTACCACTATCGTTTATGGGTTAGGCATTAGAGACAGCCGCATTCACTTTAAATAAGGAACCACGTAATTCCGTTGAGATGACACCGTATGAACTATGGTTTAGAGAAACCTAAGCTATCATTTCTTAAAAGTTTGGGGCTGCGATGCTTACGTGAAAAGGGTTTAGCCTGATAAGCTCGAACCCAAAGCGGATAAATGCATCTTCATAGGACACCAAAAACAGTTGGGTATACCTCCTATTTCGGATCCGGAAGCAAAAGTGATTGTTTCTAGAAATAGGTCATTTCTCGAGGAAAAGTTTCTCTCGAAAGAATTGGGTGGGAGGATGGTGGAGACTTGATGCGGTTATTGAACCGTCACTTCAACCAGAGTGTAGCAAGGCACATGAAGTTGTTCCTGTAGCACCTACACCAATTGAAGTGGAAGCTGATGATAGTGATCATGAAACTTCGGATCAAGTCACTACCAAACCTCGTAGGTCGACAAGGATGAATACTATTTCAGAGTGGTACGTAATCCTGTCTTGGAGATCATGTTGCTAGACAAAAATGAACCTACGAGCTATGGAGAAATGATGGTGGGCCTGGATTCCGACAAATGGCTCGAGGCCATAAAATCTAAGAGGATCCATGTGTGAAAACAAAGTATAGACTTTGGAAGAACTACTTGATGGTCGTAAGGCTATTGGGTACAAATGGATTTTAAAAGGAAGACGGACAATGATGGTATGTATCACCATTAAGAAAGCTCGACTTGTCGTTAAGATGTTTTCCGACAAGTTCAAGGAGTTGATTGCAGTGAGACTTTCTCACTCGTAGCAATGCTAAGAGTCTGTTGGAATTGTATTAGAAGTTACTGCATTATTTATGAAATCTTGCATATAGGATGTCAAAACATTGTTTCCTCGACAATTTTCTTGAGGAAAGGTTGTATGTGATACAACCAGAAGGTTTTTGTCAATCCTAAAAGATGCTAACAAGTATGCAAAGCTCCAGCAATCTTTCTAGGGACTGGAGTAAGTATCTCAGAGTTAGAATATATGCTTTGATGAGATGATCAAAGATTTTGGGTTTATACAAAGTTTATGAGAAACTTGTATTTCCAAAGAAGTGAGTGGGAGCACTATAGAATTTCTGATGAGTATATGTTGTTGACATATTGTTGATCAGAAATGATGTAGAATTTTTGGAAATCATATAGGGTTATTTGAAAAGTATTTTTCAATGGAAAACCTGGATTAAGCTACTTGAACATTGAGCATCAAGATCTATAAGGATAGATAAAAAACGCTTAATAGTACTTTCAAATGAATACATACCGTGACAAGATTTTGAAGGAGTTCAAATAAGATCAGCAAAGAAGGAGTTCTTGGCTGTGTTATAAGGTGTGAGCATTGAGTGAGACTCAAGATCTGACCACGGCAGAAGAGAGAGAAAGGACGAAGGTCATCCCCTATGCTTTAGACGCAGGCTCTACAGTATGCTATGTTGTGTACCGCACCTGAAGTGTGCCTTGCCATGAGTCAATCAAGGGGTACAAGAGTGATCCAGGAATGGATCACATGAAAGCGGTCAAACTTATCCTTAGTAACTAGTGGACTAAGGAATTTTCTCGATTATGGAGGTGGTAAAAGAGTTCGTCATAAAGGGTTACGTTGATGCAAACTTTGACACTAATCCGGATGACTCTAAGTAGTAAACCGGATTCGTATAGTAGAGCAGTTATTTGGAATAGCTCCAAGTAGCGCATGGTAGCTGCATCTACAAGATGACATAGAGATTTGTAAAGCACACGCGGATCTGAAAGGTTCAGACCCGTTGACTAATAACCTCTCTCACAAGCGAGATATGATCAAACCCCATGGGTGTTGGATTCATTACAATCACATAGTGATGTGAACTAGATTATTGACTCTAGTGCAAGTAGGAGACTGTTGGAAATATGCCCTAGAGGTAATAATAAAATGGTTATTATTATATTCCCTTGTTCATGATAATTGTCTATTGTTCATGCTATAATTGTATTAACCGGAGACCGTAATACATGTGTGAATATGTAGACCACAATATGTCCCTAGTAAGCCTCTAGTTGAATAGCTCGTTGATCAATAGATGGTTACGGTTTCCTGACCATGGACATTGGATGTCGTTGATAACGGGATCACATCATTAGGAGAATGATGTGATGGACAAGACCCAATCCTAAGCATAGCACAAGATCGTGTAGTTCGTTTGCTAAAGCTTTTCTAATGTCAAGTATCATTTCCTTAGACCATGAGATTGTGCAACTCCCGGATACCGTAGGAATGCTTTGGGTGTGCCAAACGTCACAACGTAACTGGGTGGCTATAAAGGCACACTACGGGTATCTCCAAAAGTGTTTGTTGGGTTGGCACGAATCGAGATTGGGATTTGTCACTCCGTGTGACGGAGAGGTATCTCTGGGCCCACTCGGTAGGACATCATCATAATGAGCTCAATGTGACCAAAGAGTTGATCACGGGATGATGTGTTACGGAACGAGTAAAAGTGACTTGCCGGTAACGAAATTGAACGAGGTATTGGGATACCGACGATCGAATCTCGGGCAAGTAACGTACCGATTGACAAAGGGAATTGTATACAGGATTGATTGAATCCCCGACATCGTGGTTCATCCGATGAGATCATCGTGGAACATGTGGGAGCCAACATGGGTATCCAGATCCCGTTGTTGGTTATTGGCCAGAGAGCTGTCTCGGTCATGTCTGCATGATTCCCAAACCCGTAGGGTCTACACACTTAAGGTTCAGTGACGCTAGAGTTGTTATGGGAATTAGTGTGCAGTTAGCGAATGCTTTTTGGAGTCCCGGATGAGATCCCGGACGTCATCAGGAGTTCCAGAATGGTTCGGAGGTAAAGATTTATATATGGGAAGTCCTATTTTGGCCACCGGAAAATGTTCGGGATTTTTTGGTATTGTACCGGGAAGGTTCTAGAAGGTTCCGGAGTGGGGCCCACCTGCATGGGGGGACCCACATGAACATGGGTAGTGGGGGCAAGGCCCCACACCCCTGGTCAACGCTCACCAAGATCCCCCCTTAGAAGGAATAAGATCATATCCCGAAGGGATAAGATCAAGATCCCTAAAAAAAGGGGATAACAATCGGTGGGGAAGGGAAATGATGGGATTTCTTTTCCACACCTTTGCCAATGCCCCGATGGACTTGCAGGGCAAGAAACCAGCCCCTCCACCCCTATATATAGTGGGGAGGCGCATAGGAGCCGCAGCCCTTCCCCTGGCGCAGCCCTCTCCCTCCCCAACACCTCCTCCTCCTTAGTAGTGCTTGGTGAAGCCCTGCCGGATAACTGCAAGCTCCACCACCACGCCGTCGTGCTGCCGGAGCTCTCTCTCAACTTCTCCTCGCCCCTTGATCGGAACACAAGAAGGAGGAGACGTCCCCCGGCTGTACGTGTGTTGAACGCGGAGGCGCCGTTGTTTGACGCTTAGATCAGAATCAACCGTCATCTGAATCGCTACGAGTACGACTCCTTCATCCGCGTTCTTGTAACGCTTCCGCATCGCGATATTCAAGGGTATGAAGATGCACTCCCCTCTCTCTCTTTGCTAGTCTCTCCATAGATTGATCTTGGTGATGCGTAGAAATATTTTAATTTCTGCAACGATCCCCAACAGCTCCCTCAATGCAACCGGAAGCAGTTGCGTCATAATCACGTGGCAGCCATGAGACTTTAGGTTCTGGAACTTTTTCTCTGGAATATTTATTATTCCCTTTATATTCGATGAGAAGCCAGTCGGGACCTTCATACTGAGAAGGCATTCAAAAAACATTTCCTTCTCTTCTTTGATAAGAGCGTAGCTGGCGCGACCTTCATACTGCTTTGGAGGCATGCCGTCTTTTTCGTGCAAACGTTGCAGGTCCTCCCGTGCCTCAGGCGTATCTTTTGTCTTCCCATACACACCCAAGAAGCCTAACAGGTTCACGCAAAGGTTCTTCGTCACGTGCATCACGTCGATTGAAAAGCATCCCAAAATATAGATTTCTTCTTCCACATGGGTGTGCGTCCCTCGGCGTTATTCGGAACAGCTAGTCCGCCGGGACCCTTTCCAAATATTACGTGTAAATCAGAGACCATATCAAGTACGTGATCACCGGTACGCATGGCAGGCTTCTTCCGGTGATCTTCCTCGCCTTGAAAATGCTTGCCTTTCTTTCGACATTGATGGTTGGTCGGGAGAAATCGATGATGGCCCAGGTACACATTATTCTTGCATCTGTCCAGGTATATACTTTCGGTGTCAGCTAAACAGTGCGTGCATGTGTGGTATCCCTTGTTTATCTATCCTGAAAGGTTACTGAGGGCGGGCCAATCATTGATGGTTACAAACAGCAACGCATGCAGGTTAAATTCCTGCTGTTTGTGCTCACATCCAATGCACGTACACCGTTTCCATTCCATAGCTGTAAAAGTTCTTCAACTAATGGCCTTAGGTACACATCAATGTCGTTGCCGGGTTGCTTAGGGCCTTGGATGAGAATTGGCATCATAATGAACTTCCGCTTCATGCACATCCAAGGAGGAAGGTTATACATACATAGAGTCACGGGGCAGGTGCTATGATTGTTGCTCTGCTCCCTGAAAGGATTAATGCCATCCGCACTTAAAGCAAACCATACGTTCCTTGGGTCACTTGCAAACTGATCCCAGTACTTTCTCTCAATTTTTCTCCACTGCGACCCATCAGCGGGTGCTCTCAACTTCCCGTCTTTCTTACGGTCATCTCTGTGCCATAGCATCAACTTGGCATGCTCTTCGTTTCTGAACAGTCATTTCAACCATGGTATTATAGGAGCATACCACATCACCTTCGCAGGAACCCTCTTCCTGCGGGGCTCGCCCTCAACATCACCAGGGTCATCTCGTCTGATCTTATACCGCAATTCACCGCATACCGGGCATGCGTTCAAATCCTTGTACGCACCGCGGTAGAGGATGCATGCAGTCATTAGGGCATGCATGTATCTTCTCCACCTCCAATCCTAGAGGGCATACGACCTTCTTTGTTGCGTACGTACTGTCAGGCAATTCGTTATCCTTTTGGAAGCTTCTTCTTCAATATTTTCAGCACTCTCTGCCTTCCACTGCAGAAATTCCAGTATGGTACCGAGCTTTGTGTTGCCATCTTCGCAATCGGGGTACAACCCTTTTTTGTGATCCTCTAACATGCGATCGAACTTCAGCTTCTCCTTTTCACTTTTGCACTTTTCCCTTGAATCAACAATGACCCGGCGGAGATCATCATCGGGCACATCGTCTGGTTCCTCTTGATCTTCAGCTTCTTCTTGATCTTCAGCTTCCCCCGTTGCAGCATCACTGTATTCAGGGGGCACATAGTTGTCATCGTCCTCTTCTTCGTTGTCTTCCATCATAACCCCTATTTCTTTGTGCTTCGTCCAAACATTATAGTGTGGCATGAAACCCTTATAAAGCAGGTGGGTGTGAAGGATTTTCTTGTCAGAGTAAGACCTCGTATTCCCACAATCAGGGCATGGACAACACATAAAACCATTCTGCTTGTTTGCCTCGGCCACTTCGAGAAATTTATGCATGCCCTTAATGTACTCGGAGGTGTGTCTGTCACCGTACATCCATTGCCGGTTCATCTGCGTGCATTATATAATTATGTGTGTCAAAAGTAAGAAAATTAGACAATTATCTATCTAAAGTAAGATTTTTTTCTTCCAGAAAGAAGATAAGAACAAGAGGCTCACCACGGTGGTGTCGGTGACGAGATCGGCGCGGGCGATCGACGGCGGTGAAGACGAGGATGGGGCGTGACGGACCGCTAAACCTAGACAAATCTCGGAAAAAATGGAGCTCGGAGGTCGAGCTTCGAGAGGAGAAAGCTTAACTAGTGTGGCTCGGGCATTTCATCGAACACCTCACATGCATAAGAGGTGAGCTAGAGCACCCAAATGCCCTTCCTCGCCGGCCAGCAAAAACAGAGCACTGTGGAGTGCTCTGCTCGCCGGCGATGGGGCATATATAGGGAACTCGTTTGTCCCGGTTCATGGCTGGAACCGGGACTAAAGCCCAGCCTTCTGTCCCGGTTCGAGCCAAGAACCGGGACCAATGTTTGTGGGCCAGGAGCGAGGCCCATTGGTCCCGGTTCGTGCCAAGAACCGAGACAAATGGGCCCAGACGAACCGGGACCAATGCCCACGAGGCCCTGGCCGGCCCCCTGGGCTCACGATCCGGGACGAATGCATCCATTGGTCCCGGTTCATGGCAGAACCGGGACTAATAGGCTGGCCAGGCCCGAATGAAAGCCCCTTTTTCTACTAGTGTAATCAACTACAAGATGTAATCAACACTACTAGTCACCCACAAGTACCAATCTAAGGTTCCGGTACAAAGATTGAACACAAGAGATGAACTAGAGTTTGAGAGGAGATGCTGTTGTTGAAGATGTTGATGGAGATTGCCCTCTCAAAGATGGGAGAGTTGTTGGCGATGATGATTGCGATGATTTCCCTCTCCGGGAGGGAAGTTCCCCCAGCAGAATCGCTCCGTCGGAAGGAAAAAGTGCTCCTGCCCAAGTTCCACCTCAAGATGGCGGCGCTTCGTCCCGAAAGTCTCGCCCTGATTTTTTCTAGGTCAAAATGACCTATATACAAGAAGATGGGCACCGGAGGTGGGCTGGGCTGAGCACAACCCACCAGGGCGCGCCTGGGCTGCCCGGCGCGCTTGGGCTGCACGGCGCACCCGGGTGGGTTGTGCCCACCTGGTGGGCCCCCTCCGGTAGTTATTTTCTCCATTATTTTTTATATATTGCAAAACAATTCTCCGTAAATTTTCAGCTCATTTGGATATATGCAGAATAGGTAACTCTGACGTAGCTTTTTCATGTCCAGAATTCCAGCTGCCGATATTCTCCCTCTTTGTGCAAGCCTTGCATATTATGAGAGAAAAGACATTAGTATTACTCCAAAAGCATTATTATGCACAAAAACATTGTAAATAACAATAGGAAAACATGATGCAAAATGGACGTATCATTCATCATATAACAGTCACAACCTAGAGCGATACACAATAGCTCCAATTTATCAATATAATCTAGGCATGTATTCCGTATATAGTCATACATGCTTATAATAAGATTTGCATGACATCTTTTGTCCGACCCTCCCTTGGCGGCGAGGTCCATAAGGAAACTAAGGGATATTAAGGCATCCTTTTAATAGAGAGCCGGAACAAAGCATTAGCAAATAGTGAATACCTAAACTCCTCGAATTACAATTATCCCTGGAGAGTATCCCAACTATTGTTACTTTGGGGTCTACGGATCAGAACAATGACAAGTGCATATAACTAGCAGATAGGATCAAGAACTCAAATGTGTTAATGAAAACATAGAGGATTCAGATCTGAAATCATGGCACTCGGGCCCTAGTGACAAGCATTAAACATAGTAAATTCATAGCAACATCAATCTCGAAACATAGTGGATACAAGGGATCATGCCCTAACAAATTGACTCGATTACATGATAAATCTCATCCAACTCCATCACCGTCCAGCAAGCCTGCGAAGGAATTACTCACTTCCGATGGTGAGCATCATGGAATTTTTGATAAAGAAGGGTTGGTGATGATGATGCCGACGAATCCCCCTCTCCGGAGCCTCGGACGGACTCAAGAACAGCCCTCCCGATGAAGAACAGGAGGTGGTGGCGGCTCTGTTGGAACCCGCCCACAGGATCGATCACATCAAATCACGACAGAGGCACGCACAAAAAACTTTTATAGCCAAGGGCTCTTATCGTGCCCTTTGCTTCTCCTCTTTTTATTTTCTGTTTTCTCCACGTTGATACAATCTGTAGGATCTGCTGCATATATATATATGCAGCCATGAACCTAGCCGACCCCTAGCAAACCGACTCAAGCTTGACCTCCTATACCTACGCGGACTACTACTAGACACAAGTCATTTTCCCTATACAAACTAGCTTTTTGTACTAGTCCTCATACAAAATATGGACACTTGCCTATAGCTAAATAACTAGCGTAGTCCAAACCGTACTACTAATCACACGGCAACCTAGACTTGTGACTAACTCAAGATTATTTCTAACAATCTCCTCTTGTCTTCTGATACTTCTCCGGTCTTGGCTTATTGATGATTCTCCCTTGTCGACTCATCCGCTCGCACCACAACAAGTTAAATTGCTAGGCTTCATTGATCGTAACAATCTCTTCCAAATTTTAACTTGGCGAATTTACGGACCACTTCAATTATGCCTTGGACTACCCAGCCTCGTCAGTAACATGTGGAATACCCCACCCGGTGGACTTCACCATCCACCCTAGCAAGATACATGCCGACTCCTTGTGGATCACACCACCTTATGGACTACACAGCCCACTCCAGCCTCATGTAGAGACATGGCCTCATTGAAGAGACTCACCTTCACTGGTTTACCGCCCCCACATAGTTGAACTTGATCCTCTCGTCGAGACACATAGGCGATCTGGATGGGCTTCATCTTCAACGCCTCCTCCCAAAGACGAGCACTTGGACATGACGACGCTGACACAACGATGATGACCGACCGACCGAGACGTGTTGACTCGCACGACTCCTTGACTCATCAAACTCCCGCAGACGATGATCTTGATGAACTTCCGGCACCATAGCTCGGTACCACCGCTCCCATCAACAATCATCTTCCACCGCCTTGCGGACGACAGCCTGCCATCTCCTGCCTTGTCGCTCCGCCAAACGACAATGGCCCGATCCTCCTCATCGCTGCACCACCCAGCAACTTCATGGCCCGCTTTTCCTCATCGATGTACCACCCAGCGACCATATCGCCCGCCCCGAGGCGCTAGTCGGGTCGCAACCCCGGGGCAAGCGCAGCTCCAAATCGACCTTGCTCTAGATACCAATTGTTGGAACTCGTCCACAAGATCGATTACATCAAATCACGACAGAGGCGCGCACAAAAAACTTTATAGCCAAGGGCTCTTGTCGTGCCCTTCGTTCCTCTTCTTTTTATTTTCTGTTTTCTCCACGTTGATACAATCTGTAGGATCTGCTGCATATATAAATATGCAGCCATGAACCTAGCCGACCCCTAGCAAACCGACTCAAGCTTGACCTCCTATACCTACGCGGACTACTACTAGACACAAGTCATTTCCCCTGTACAAACTATCTTTTCATCATGTACTAGTCCTCGTACAAAACATGGACACTTGCCTATAGCTAAATAACTAGCGTAGTCCAAACCGGACTACTAATCACACGGCAACCTAGACTTGCGACTAACTCAAGATTATTTCTAACAGGCTCTGTATCATAAAACACGATGACACTCCTTCTCTTTTTTCACGGGGAAACATAATTTATAGGTTTGGAATTAGGTCAGACGGCCCCATGTGGAGCCCACAAGGCATCAGGGTGCACCCTTTTGCCTTGTGAGCAACTAGTGGCCCCCTTCGATGGATCTTCGTTCGAGTATCTTGTTATTTATTCAATAAAAATCTCCAAAGTTTGTTCTAATTCTGAGAAATTTTATTTCTACACAGAAAACAACACCATGGTAGTTCTCCTGAAAACAATGTTGGTTCGGGATAGTTTCATTCAATTCATGCAAATAAGAGTTCAAAAAAAGAGCAAAAGTCTATGGAAAAGTAGATATGATGGACACATATCAGTCGTGGTTGTAAATGGGCGAGATGCAAGTAGGCCCTAAATGGGTTGGCCTACTAATTTTGACTGGGCCGACCTTATTATGTAAACGGGCCACTAGAGGGTCATGCCATGTTTTGGCATTTCATTAGCATGTATTGTCCAGTGGATGGGCGACACCTGTCGCAACACAGAGCTGACAAGTGATTCTATTGTCGAATGAGAAAATGACACGTGGAAATCGTCATTGGTCGGTGATGTTACCGGGTATTGGATCCAAAACCGGCACTCGTTACCTTAACGGCGACCCGTTACTGTGGTTGCCACGTGTCTGTTACCCTTGACGAAAGCACTTCCAAGACGCACCATTTATCGTCACAAAAGTGAACACTTCTGTGATGATAAAGGGATTATTGTCATAGAACATTTCTACGACAACACAGATATGACTATCTTGATTCTGTCATAAAATTGCGTAGAAAACGTGACCTACTTTAACAAACACATATTATCACGAAAGTGTTTTTTTGTAGTGGGGTTAGGTATTTTTCCATGGGCTTTCATCAAAAGGAAGATCTCATATAACCCATGGAGTATGACATCAAGTGGTGGTCGTCATCAAAGTTGAGTTGTGCATGTTCAAGTGAAGCATCATGAAGAGATATCACATGGTTGTGGCTTGCCATCCATTATGGTGATAATGGACATGTGAAGATGTGCCTAAGAGAGGCTCTCCCATAGTGGAGTATGGGGGAGCAATTTGCTAGTCTTCATCAAGCCAACACAAACAAGAAAGGTGGTCTAACTTGAGGAGGTCAAGATCATCATCATCTATCTCAAGTGGACTATACGCAAGGCAAATGTATAACCTTGATAGGCTTTCTATCTTATCGGTCTCATGATGTTAGTTGGGAGACCGGGTTATTGGATCGATAGCCATACTATCAATGGGGGGGGGTTCTCTAGTGAGTAGCTTGATCGTATCATTCATAGAGAGCTCAAACATTTGCATCCTTGGCATCATCTTATTTGGTTCTTGTTTGGATTTTCTCTATATGAGGTTTTAGAGCTTGTGGTTATCTTCATGACAACCTCAAATGGATTTTCTATGCATCTTCTATTACGTTTTTGAGGTTGGAGGTTTTGTCGGTTCTTCATTTATGGAGATTTCATACTTCTAGATCTTTAGTATATTCTTTTGGAAGGTCTTGTCGCCAGCTTTCTATTAAGCTTGAGTTCATCAAAATCAAAGTTCATTTGCAAAAGCTATGGCAGTTTTGGGTGTTTCCTGGATTTGCAATTTGTTTCGAGCACCTGGAGTCCTTTGACCCAGGGTGCCCATAGGCACGAGAGGAAAATTGTCTAGGCTCGGCCTTGTATGGGTCCCCGGGGGTCCCTGGACCCCCGGGTGCCCAGAGTATGCGCCAAGTCTCTAGACAGTTCGTGTGCCCGGGGTCCTGGACCCTGCCCTCCCCTCCCCTCTGCCTAGCGGATGTTATGTCCGGGTATCCCGGGGCCTCTGTCCTTCGGGTGCCCACGATAAGCCGTGCTTTCTTTGTTTGGTCTGGGTACGTCCTGGTGCCCATGGGTGTCTGCTGGCAACGGTCATTTTTCGCGTGGGGTATTTAGATTTGTCAGTTCTACATTATGTATGCAGATAAACATTTGTCCATTTCACGAAGAAAAGCATTTTGGAGCATCATTTTTTCCTTTTTTACTGTTCAGTCGAGCTCACATAAGCTTGGGGATCAAAACAACACTTTCTCGCTGATCCATCCCAATCCCTCATTTTGAGAATAGTAAGAAAAGCTATCAAAAGAGTCCAGACGTGTAGTGTCGTAGTTGTTGCTTGGATGACTGACTTGCGGACGGGGCCGATGTGCAGCTTTAGGACTGGCGTGGATGTTGGATCGGTGGCTTCATATCTGGTTGTAGGGTGTCGACTCTGGTGACGGAGATGGAGTATGCACTCCATGTTTCCTATTTGACGCATTAAGAGTCAAAGCGATCGGGTTGGGCTGGCCCATTTAATGTGTATTCTAGTTCTGGTTTTTGTTTGTTTGTTTTTATTATTTTAGGAACCCTGGAATAATTTTTGTTTGTTTGTTTGTTAGGAACACTGGAATTATGATTTTATTTTCCAATTTTTTTAGCTTTTTATTGAAAGTCCAAAAATAAAAAAAGAGCTTTAGAAAAATGTTTGCATCTTAAAAATAAGTTCACAAATTCGATTTTTTTCATGTTTTAGAAAAAAATAAAAATTTGAGAAAGCATTCGTGTGTTAAAACGTGTTCAGAATTTTAAAAAAAGTTTGGATTAAAAAATATACAGAAACATGAAATATTTAATTTTCAGAAATTGTTTACAAATTTTTAATGTTGGTTTCCGTTTCAAAATACTAAAATATGTTCACATATACAGAAACTTTTGATAAATTTGAAACTCAAAATGTTCTAGAAACAATTAAATTTTTTTTGAGCATAGAAACAATTAAATTTGGCCACCACAGTAGCCCGGTTTATTTACTACAGAATCCGGTTCGAATCCGTTGTTAGTCCCGTGCACCCCAGGCCCAGGCCTTTTCGGAAAGCAGCAGGCAGACCGAGTTGAACTGGGCCGGCGTGGCTCTTCTTGTATACTCCTACTTATACAAGTCTTCCTCTTCCTTGAGATAAGACCATATAATAAATTAAAAAGCAGGAAAGAAAAAGCCGGCAGAGGCGATTTGATCTCATCGCCGGCGATCTCCTCTTTTCTTCGCCACGCACCCTTTCCCTGCATCTCCCCAGTTACAGGTAACGCCGCCCGTCCTTTTGATTTACAGCATCTCTCCAGTTACACAGGTGGATTCACCCGATGTGTGGCGTGGATTAGCCTAGCGTGCTGACACATCTAGTTAATTCCTGCTGTTAATTATATATCTGATCTGATGCAGGAGCGGTAGATCCATCGGTGGCCATGTCGTCGATATATGGAGAAATTACCATGTACGTATGCAGACATTTTAATGCAACCTTTGTGACTATCGTGCCTGCATGTTTTGAACTTGTATACAGTATAAAAGAAAGAATCGATAATATCAGAAGATGCATTCAAGAGATTGATGGACATATGGCATAAAGTGAATGCCAGTAGATTCAATTTTGGTTGATTTTCACCAAACAAAATAAGCTTTACATTTTCGGACTGGAGGTGTTAAAACTCACACTAGTAGGTAGTATTTTGGTGTAGTAATGTAGTACCTCCGTTCCTAAATGTAAGACGTTTTTGCAGTTCAAATTAAACAACCACGGAGTAATATATCAGCTCAGGCAACCTGTGTCATTACAACTAATTGAGGTTACATACTAATTTGTCTTTTTTTCATGCATGCAGTAACGACTTTGACACACTACAGACATTGGATGGTTCCGCTTTAAAAGAGTTTCATGAGTTCCAGGATTTTTGGCTTGCTTGCGCCGAGCGCCACATGAGCCTGAGGCCCAAGTCACCGCCCCCGAGGAGCTGATGAAGCGCAAACAAGAGCGTAACCGCAAGAGCTTGGTTGTAGCGCTCAACACATATGCCAAGCGAAACAATATGCAGGCATGTCCAAAAATATCATAATCAAAATATTTATGTTTCCTTCCATTCCTCTTAGCCACCGTATATATTAATAAGTGCTCGACTGTTGTTATATTTCAGATTACTGACTTGGAATTTGTGGAAGAGAAAGAAAGGAATCTAGTTGGTGGAGTTGCAGCAGGATATGTGCATTCCAACTTTGTTGCAAAAGGTGTGGATGGCAGGCCCACTTTGTTCTTTGCTGAGATGCTCCATGGTTGCTTCTTGCAAGAGCATGTTATTCTCTGCACTCCTTTGGAAGATACGGACTCTGGTAACTATTTCGCTTTTGCTCTAATTGTCTTGACTTTTTGTTAGCATATATACTAATATATACAGTACATATTTTTCTCGCGTGAAGGTTGTTGTTTTGGGTGCAATCAGCATGCAAGGAAGCTCAGGCATCCCACATGTGGTGGCTACTTGGGTGGACTCGAGGATGTGCCGTTTCCTTACGTGGAGGAGGACAGTGATGATGATTGCCTTCTTGATTGAATCTACAATATATGTTTCCAACAAGACAGAGCTGCAATATGCCGAGTGCGTAAGGAGGAGTGCTTTGGTGACAGCAGGCTGTGACAAGTAGGGGCCCAAGCATATGTATCTTTATTAATAGTGTTATATAATAACTAGACTAGATGCCTCAAAAAAATCAAAAATAAAAATGTAATGTTGACTAGAATCATGCTTGTGACAATTTCGTTTGATGATTTGTGGTAATAAGTTAGAATGGAGGATGATGTATCATTATAAATTGTTGTTTTACTGTTTCTTTTTGACCTTGATAAGTGCCATTCGTGTGGCACGAACACATGACAACTCTGAACGTTTTGATGACAAGTTTAGTGACGCGAGGATGACTACTTTAGTTGTCAAGCATGACAAATTTCTTTTCAGATGGCAAGTTTCAGTATTTTTTGGGTTTTTTGGATGACAAGTTTAGTTGTAAAAAACGTTAGGGCTGAAATGCTTCATGCCACGCACATGTGTTGTATTTATCATTTGTATTTTTTTTTTGAGAGCGTGCCATGTTTTTATAGCAAGAAGATAGTATTTGTTTACAAGGGACGGCAGAACAATCACAGGCTATGGTGCCCGCCGGCCGCCGGTCCGTGCGAGCCGTCGCACCTGTGGGAGTAGAGAAGCCCCCAGATTGGGCATGGCAGCTTACAGGGACACCGCGTCGCCCGAGCCCCCCACCCACGCTGCACTGACCACCAGCCCCTGGTCTTGAGCAAAGATTGACAAACGCTGAGCACCAAAGTTCTTGTTAGTGGTGTTCCTGGGAGGAGGATCCAAGTGAAGGCTCCATGTGCACAAGACCAAACAAATTCTATCAACAAGACTACCCATGTGAAATTCAAGTCCTTGTCTATCTTTGTTCCATTGTCTGCTATATATGCCAACTAGTAGTGCATGGTTTGCAGATCATATCAAGTAAATGCAGGCACTATAATCTTTATATGGACAATGAAATCCAAGTGATAATTCAAATACTTTTTGTTGGTATTATTACGGTTTGATGCGCAGAAGATTCCATGCCACAGTTAGCTCATCAATTCGGTGAGATCAACTCGACTGACTGAATTCAGGACAAACTCCTGCAGCACAAATTAGGAGTGGTTGTCTAAGTGTACGGATATATATTACATTAGAAAAAGTTACAGCCATTAGAGAACAAATATCCCAGTTAATAGGGCTGATGGGTAGGCTAAAATTCTGATGCCAGTACTAACAAGTTCACATCCTTGTGCAAACGAGATGCCAGTACTTAGCGAGACCTTGTCACAATCCACCACACCATTTTTGTCATTCGCAACCACTAGCACATCACATTGCGGCCAACACAAGAAACTAATCCAAACCAAACGAAATCAGGTCTCGTCCCCGCTTTCTTCATCACTTTCGTAATTGAAGGGGAAAACAACATCCTTGTGCCCACCCAAGTAGCCACCGCTAGTGGGATGCATTAGCTCTTTTGCACGGTCCTTGCATCCATAGCAGAAACCTTATAAAACAGGGAAAGTGTATTAGAAGTAGAGATGCATAAAAAAATAACTGCAGAAAACTATCAATCTGAACAGCATAAAGCTAAAGGATAGTTACCCAAGTCATTAGCTTCCAATGGGGCGCAAAGATACACATCCTCCTCCTCTCTACAATCTGGATGAAGTGCACGTATCCCCTCCCCCCCCCCCCCCCCCCCCCTCGTCAATTGGGTCTCGTTCCTTCACTTCTAATGCTTCGAGGTCAGCACGCTGAAATACAAATGACACATGTAAATTAACTAGCCTGACGAGATATATATTTTAGCGTTAATTATCCTTTTGCCCTCAGTGGTGTCCATGTGCTCAGTTTTGCCCTCAGATGCGAATTGTCCTCAGTTTTGCCCCTAGTCCGAGCACAACAACTATGACGAGGCCAAACGGCCATATTTGAGTCCATTCCGTCCGCCGGCGTTAGTGGTTGTGAGCACAGCAACTAGGAGGAAGAACCCTAGGGCGAAATGGTGAGCAGCGGCGACCCCGGAGTATTTGGCGAGGCAGGCATCGGGCCGGAGATCCGCCGCGTCCACGACTGGGTTCCCGAGGGGTAAGTCTCGCCTCTTGTTTAGATTGAGCTTAGTTGTGCATTTGAACACTCGATTCGAGTAGGTTTGCCCAATTAGTGTGCTGATTGCGTCTCTGTTTTTCGCTGGTTAGGATGGAGTTGCGGTTTGCTTTCATGGTGCACATTAGAAGGGACCGGTACATGTTCGATGCAAAGGATAAGAAGAAATACCAAGGAGGTTTTGATTATCGGTTGCCAATGGCTAGTAATTGGAGTTTCAGACAATTTGGGGAGGTAATTTGTAGCCAATATCCTTGGGGTTTGCTTGATGAAGTGGTATACAAATACTATGATGGGGAAAAGAATTGGGTGACAGTTAGTAATGATGAAGAGCTAGCTACCATGTTTGTTAGGCATAAAGAGAAAGATAATTTTCATGTGAGGCTGCAAGTTGATGTGCTTGAGCAGGCATTTGGACCTAGGATGGCGGGTGCAACATCTCGGGGAGAACCAAGTCGTCGTAATGGCATATCTAGTCAGAACAGTTCAGTTGGTGCACGACGATGTGGTGGCTCGACAAGTGTGGGCAACAGCAGTAGGGTCCCCCTTGAAGTGGAGCCTGATGGCTACAATTCTGGGGTTGATGAAGAGAAGCTATATTCTGATGTTATTCGGAATTTACGATGGGCACCTCGGACTGAAAACCAAGATGAGGCTCACAATGCAGTCCGTGTGGATGATGATGCGATGGGTGAGGACGAAGACCTTGCAGTTGTTGAATGGGACCCTTTGAACCCTCATATGGAAGAAGGTATAGTTTTTGCATCCATGAATGAGTGTAGAAATGCACTTGTGACATACTGCATCAAGGTAGAACATACTTTCAAAGTTGACAAGAGCGATCAAGTACGTTACAGAGTGCACTGTCCGACTGAAGGTTGTCCATGGAGGCTGCTTGCATCTAAAATGCGGAATAGCACTAATGTTCAGGTCAAAGTGAACCCTTTTAAGCACACATGCCAGGAATCAACCCTTAGGAAGGATACAATCAGTAGAGCCAAGTCAAGATGGGTGGCAGAAGAAGTAAAGTGGGTGAAAGAAAACCAGCAAGTGGGTCCAAAGGAATTGCAGAAGAACATCAAAGATAAGTTTAAGATAGATTTACCATACATGAGGTTGTTCAATGGTAAACAACATGCTATGGATTCTATTTATGGTAACTGGCAGGAAAGTTTTTAATTGTTGTATTCATTCAAAGGTGAAGTGGAGAGGACAAGCCCAGGTAGTATTGTAGATATTGATCACCACACCGTGGAGTACACATTCAGGGGAGTGACAAAGACCAAGGAATTCTTTAGGAGGGTTTTTGTCTGCTTTGAGGCTTGTCGCCGGGGTTTTTTGGCAGGCCGCAGGCCTTATTTGGCTATTGATGCCACTTTTCTCACAGGGAGGTTTAAAGGACAGTTAGTAGCAGCTTGTGCAGTTGATGCACATAGTTTTGTATTTCCAGTTGCCTATGGTGTGCTGGAGACAGAGTCTGAGGAGAGCTGGACTTGGTTTTTGCATAATCTCCGCCGGGCTATTGCACATCCCAATGGATTGGTCATTCATACAGATGCCTGCAAAGGTTTAGAAGTGGTCGTGGACAATGTGTTCCCTGGAGTAGAGCATAGGGAATGCATGCGTCACCTTGCTGCAAATTTCATGAAGAAATTCAAAGGAAAGGTGTATACCGGCAATTTATGGCCAGCATCTTTGACATGCAGTGTGAAGAAGCACAACTACCACTTGAGGCAGTTATACATGAATCCCAAAGTGAAAGAATACTTGGAAACACACCACTCCAAGTTATGGGCCAAAAGCCAATTCAGTGAAGCGAGCAAAGTTGACTATGTGCACAATAATCTAGCAGAGTCTTTCAACTCAACGATCCGGAAACTAAAGGGTCATTATGTGGTGGATTTGCTTGACAGGATAAGGATAGAATACATGCAGAAATTTCATTATCGTGCAGGAATAGCTGAGGCAAAATTGATGGGCCACATTATCATCCCTACCGTGATGAATGAACTGAAGCAGAAGACAACAGGTTTGGAAATGAACACGACTCTTTGCTTGGGTACCACAGCAGAGATATCATATTTGGATAAAGAGAAGAGGGAATGGAGATATCCAGTGGATTTAGAAGCTAGAACTTGCAGATGTAGCCAATGGCAGATAACTGGGTTGCCATGCATTCATGCCTTGTTTTTCATCACTTCTCTCCTAGGTCCAGCAGGGAACATACAACAGTATGTGCATGATTACTACTTTGTTGTAAGGTTCAAAGCCACATATGCTTATGCCTTGCCTGCTATGGAGGGAAAACAACAATGGGATATGGTGGACCCTGGATTCAAGCTTTGCGCTCCAATTCTAAAGAGAGCAGCAGGTAGACCAAGTAAGAGTCGAATCAGACCTCGCAGCGAAGGAGCTGGACTTGGAGCGAGGAAGCATAAGTGCACAAGGTGTGGTGGGTCTGGTCATTTTGGTAAGTAGAGTTTCGATGAAGGCTTCGATGAAAATGTTGGTCAGCAGCCGGTTGCCTCAACAGATGATAAAAATGATGGTCAACAGCCGGTTGCATCAGATGAGGATTTTGACGAGGTTCCAAATGATGATGGTCAACAGCCGCATGATTTTGACGATGATCCAAAATATCCTCCAAATAATGATTCAAGCGAGGCTCCAAATGATGATCCAAGTGAGGCTCTAAATGGTGATCATGGTGATCCAAGTGAGGCTCCAAATGATGATCCAAGTGAGGCTCCAAATGGTGACCAACCTTCTGTTGTTGTGAGTTCTGCTAGGTATGTAAATCTTGCAAGGGTCAAACACTACTGTACATCTATCACTTGACATGATCTCATTACCGTTTATGTTTTGCACAGCTCTATGGTAGGTTTGAAGAAGACGCGCAAGGTACCGACAACCAAGAGAAGAAGAGAAGAAACAATGAGCACAAGATGCACGAGGAGCAAAGTGATGGCAACAAGCTCAAGGAACAGACAGAAGCCCCAACACTATCTATGAATAATTATGAAACATTATGAATAAGGGATGATGTTGTATTATGAAACATTTATCACTTGACATATTGTATTTCTGTTGGATGATGTTGGACCTATGTTAGAAGTATGTTTGACATGATGTTTAAATATCTGTTGGATGATGTTTGAATGAGCACATGGTTTTTCCTTTTTTGATTTTTTTGAATTTTGTTTTGCTCATTTAAATTCTGGTCAAACCTAACTTTGACCAAGATTTAAACAAGTCTAAAACATCAAAATGAAAAACTAAGCCTGGATACTTCTTAGTCAATCCAAAATAATGTTGTGGTAAGGTTTTTGAAATTTTCATGAAAAATGTGCTAAAAAGAGGGGTCCAAAGGTAGGGTAAACGACCTCATTTCTAAGCAAGGTTTTTTTCGACCTTGTCTAAATCAACCAAATAACTTTCCGACACATATATTCTATATGTACAGACTATGTGCGCTGGTTTTTCCATTTTTTGATTTTTTTTAATTTGTTTTGCTCATTTGAATTCTGGTCAAACTTAACTTTGACCAAGATTTAAACAAGTGTAAAACATCAAAATGAAAAACTAAGCATGGATCCTTCTCAGTCACTCCAAAATGAAGTTGTGGTGAGTTTTTTGAAATTTTCATGTTCATTTCCCCAAAACACTTCTCTTCACTTCATACAAGAGAGTTTGAGATACTCGAGATATCATACAATACACATGAACTTATCATTTAAATGTATGTAAAACTTGTTTATCAACTTAAATCGTTAGTATATGACATAAGAAGACTATGTGCGCAGGTTTTTTATTTTTCTGATTTTTATTTAATTTATTATGCTCATTTGAAATCTGGTCAAACATAGCTTTGACTGCTCCAAACCCCTCCCAAACCCCGCTAACCCTAGCGCTGAACAAGGACCGTTCATCTAACCCTAGCGGCGATCAAGGGCAGTCGATCTAACCCTTCTAGAAGGAATCTGCGGGGAGGAGGGGGGCGATCCACGAGATGCAATCTGATTGACTGGAAGATTGTTTTTTAACAAATACCGGGCGCGCTGGATGGACCGTTGGTCCGTCTCTTTGTCTGGGCCTGAGACCGCAGTAAATAGCCCATCTCAGCCTTTCCAGGCCTTGCATGCATGGAGGCAGCGACGTGCATGCATGCGAGCGAGGCGAGCGAGGCACGCTAGGCGAGCTAGGCTAGCGAGGCGGGCTAGGTGGTTCCGGGCAGTGGTTCAGGGCAGTGATTCACATGCACCGCCCGATCAAAGAGCTATGCAGTGATTCAGATGCACGCACGCGCCCCGTGCATCGTTTTCGTGCAAAAATTTAAGTGTGCAAAACGTAACGGATACACACACGCGTCCGGATTCACACACACACCGTTCTCATCCTTTCTCTCTTCCTCTCTCACCCACAGGCCTATAAATGGGGTGCCTCTCTTCCTCTCCCACCCACAAGCCAGATCCGATCCTCTCCAACTTCAAACACCCAAGCGACCGAGCCCTCCCCAAGTGAGACCAAGTGAAGATGCAGTTCAGCGGGCTGACCTTCAACCATCCGCCTGTTGTGCCGGAGCTGCGCTACCCACCGAGCGTGCTCGTGGAGAGGGAGCTTCGTGTGTGGGTTATTTCAAGGTGGAGGGGTTCCGTCGAACTCACCCGCGCCTTCCTCAGAGCCGGCTATGCCCACCTCCCATGGGGCTCGCCGAGGATGTTCACCCTCAACGAGGTTCATGACCGCGGCGGCATCCTCCTACTGCTCACGGTCACCTTCACCAACCTGTTTGACGCGCGCGAGCTCCTCGGCTAAGTCTTTTGGTGCGGCTGTGAGGCCATCTTCTTCACCGTCTACAACATCTACACCAACTACGAGCGCATCTTCCCCGCTCCAGGCCAGATGCACTCCCTTCCCTACGACGAGGAGGAGGAGGTGTGAAGATGAAGACGGTGTTGAAGGGGCACGCGCGGCCAAGGTGGAAGAAGGAGGTCAAGATGAAGATGTTCAAGCCCGGAGTCAAGCTCGTCATGTTTCGTTTTTTATTTTGTTGCTTTTCTATGTCGTGTCGTGTCGTGTTTCGTCATGTGTCCGTGAACTGTCCGTGAACTTATCTAAGTTATTGTAATGGTACGGTGTGTTCCATCTTATCTAAGTTATTACGGTTTATTATGTGTGTTAAAAAATGTCCGTGCCCAAACATATCATTTCTTCCCTAAACAAGTCATGAAGTTCAAGAACTTGTGGTTTTCATTAATGAAAATCGGAGGGGGTGAGAAGCCCTCTGTTTCATTCAAACAAAAAGTCATGAACTAACATGCAAATTTATTCCCTTTAAATCCTAAACCAAGTGCCACTCTGACCAAAATCATGTGGTAGTGCAACATACATTTTCAACCTTTCAACCCTCCAAAATTTAAGTGCAAAACAAAGGAAAACCACTCTCACACGTGTGCAAACATTCATGGTCTCACTATTTTTTTAAAAAAAAAATCACAGTCTCACTATGTATACCTTCCTTCCCTACCGATGTCAAAGTCTTGCCATTTGTCCTAGCGATTACCAGCGCAGCCCTAAACACCACAAACACACGTGGTCCTGGGTTCGAGTCCCCAGCCGCACCAATTTTTTGTGCATTTTCCACCCTTCATTTTTTTAGACAAATTATGTTTTCTCAATGTATGCCCTTAAAAAATGTTCATTTATTTTGGCACTTGGCGTAAACCTCTACCAGAGCTGAGGCACATTTTCCATGACATTTTGGTCTTTGATTTAAATCACGGTGTATTTGAATTGGATTAATTAACAGCTTCAAAAAATTCTAACCCTAATTATTTGGCTCCGGAATAATTCAATTAGCTTCCACAAAAAGTTTCAGCATTATGATTTACTGCCTAAATTAAATCAGAATAGAAAACAGAAAAATACGCAAGAGAACCCCCGAATGGGCCTAATTGGATGCAGTTGGCCCATTAGTCTAGCCTGCACTTGGCTCTACGCTTTGAATTTGGCCCAAGAGCAACCTTTTTTTGGACAGAAAGGCAGAGCAGAGAGCTGCATTTCATTGATGAAAAGTTTCTGAATTCCTAATTTTTTCTCTTTTTTTCCAACATATTTAAATGTTGGTCACTTCTTTTCTTTTTGTTTCAACATTTAAACAACTTTAACCAACATTTAAACTAGGTGAATTTCTCAAACAATTTCAAGATTACAAATTCCTCCATAATTCATGCCTTTCCATACATTTTCAATATTACAACCAGTGCGATTACCATACCTACAAATGCCCAATAGTATTTGCAAATGGGTATTGGTAGTGCTTGATCTTCAAGCTTCCTAACCTTTTTCTTCAACATCCTAAGCTCAATAGCCAGCTCTCTGTCAGTGCGTGCTTCGCCCTCCATCTCTTCTTCCGGAGCTCGTGGTGCGGCCACTACCGTTCGTGGCAGCATGCGCAACCATTCTTCATGCTCTTCTTGCGGTTCATTCATCAGTCTTGGCCAGAGCATCGACCCAAAGAAAGAAGCATGTCACCTGCATGAACACCAAACAGATCAACCCATTGCTCAAAGATCCCGACCATGAAATGGAGCAATTGCCCCGATTCTTACCCCATTCTCGCTGCACACGTAGAACAGACGATTCTGGTTCCTCGGTGTCTAAGAAACCCTTCGATCAACGCCCACCCGGCACCGCGGACAGACGAAGACAGGCATGTCCACACGCGCCTGGCTCTGCATCTGCGAGGTGGCGCGGGAGCTTGAGGTAGACATGGAGCTCAGAGCCGAAGGGGATCTCAACGCCGCCGCGCCCTCCACTTCTAGCTTCCCACCGCCGTGCCCTCCACAGCTAGCTTCCCGCCGCCATGCTCTCTCTCTCGCTGTGGTCACCGCCGTGCTCTCTGTCACCGTGGTCACCGCTGTCGCCCACTTATATAGCACACCCGCCAACGGCGCTCTGCTCAACGGCTCTCTGCTGGGTCCCATAAGCCACGCGTGCAACGGTCTGAATAAAATTGGCCGTCTCTGCCGCCTAGTCCCACCTGTAAGGGCCGAGTCAAAAGGTTGACCTGACGGAGACGGCAGAGTTCACGGAACGAGTCGGTGCGCACGGACTAGGGGCAAAACTGAGCACAATTCGCATCTGAGGGCAAAACTGAGTACATGGACACCATTGAGGGCAAAAGGATAATTAACCCTATATTTTATTGCATTTCTAGTCTGCAAAATCAAATCATGGAATTTTAACTATTCCAAGTAAACAATTAACAAACTAGTCTAAAAACAAGGTGAAATATTTGAGTATGATGATCACATACTTGCTTATTGTGTTGATTGGCATAGACGTTCAACGCTATCATCAAGCTCTTCTGATCATGCTCTTGTTTGCGCCTTAGCAGCTCCTCACAGGGCGGTGTCTTGACCCTACGAATGAGCTGGCGCTTTGCAGCAGCAACCCAGGCATCACCAAACTCCTTGAGAGTAAAGGGTGATGGCCTAGGAGTGGGGTCCTCCCAGCTCTCCAACCCAGCAAATCCGTCCCCACATACCAAAATTAACACATTAAAGCATAATCACTAATGACTTAGCATAAAGTTATCTCAAAAAATTAGATGACAAGGCGATTAGATGAATATCTTGTCTAAACAAGTTGTTCATAGAGGAAAAAACCACATGTACATGTGAGCACATATACAATATTCATAGCTACAGATTATTCATTGAAGGAATATTGCAATGATTAGAAGAGTATCTCTTTGGCAAAGTGGTTGTTATACTGGCAAACACGACGATATGCTATGCTATGTCAAATATGCATGAGATTCGAAAATAAAAATTTGAAAACACTCATTTGGTCCATTGCCAAGGGATGGGTGGTTTGACAAGAGCATGCACAATGTGAGCTACCTCGTCCATTAGCAAGAGTGCCACATCACTCCAGTACCAAGTCCTTCCCTTCCAATTTGTACTTCCTCCTCTAAGTATCAGATCGGACCGACAATTAAGTTATGTCTTTGTCCCTCAATTTGCTAGCAAAGGATCAATGCAGAACTTGAAGAAAATATAGTTTTACTTTTGCTATGTCATAATCAGAATGTTGGTGGTGGTCTTGGTACCAGGTGGGCTGTCGGTACCAGAAATTTTCTAGCTTGGACACCCCCTCGTGGTGTTGCACCTTGCTCAGTTCGGTCCTATGAGTCCTTGGTACTGCTGAAATGAGCACATTCTTCATGCTCCAAAGAAATCAAGTGTGTAGTTATTGCAAGATTTCCTAATCTATACCCCTATTTTAATACGAGATTGTGACTGAATAGGTATACATCAATATATCTGTATACATCCCAATTTGCATATGAACTAACTCGTATCGCACGTGAATCAGAATGCTCCTGCACGTAGTTGAGCTGTTAATGACAAGTGAAGTCCATGTGAATTAGACTGTTTATGCACTTTGCAACCAAGGGGTGTGTTTTCGTCTCAACCACTGATCTGCATCGAAAATCATAAAAAAGGGGGGGGTGAACTGAAGCCAAAAATCATGTTTCATCGACATTAACTCTCTGTTAGACTTAGTGTATCCTTGCCTCCTTGGTATGCATAGTGTGCATGCACTTATAGTGTGAAATGGGGGAGCAATAAGCTTTTTAACAGCAAAATAATAAAATGCATAGGTCACCTGGTCGGGTATTTTGGCATGGGTAACGACTGAGAGAACTGTGCAACCAGTCTATTGCAACAGATATCATTGTCGAAGGCTGAATGCCTATTTGTTGAAGCAATTAGATCGTTTAACACACTAACTGTCACAGACCAAGCTCCTGAGAGCACAGCCGTGAGGAGAGGCCTCCTTTTCAGTTTTATTATTATCCGTCGTTGCCACTAGGGAGGTGTTTTGTTCGCGTTTTTTTGTCCATTATCAGATTACAGTGCAATCTAATACCGTTAAACATGTTTGGTTTCCATAATTGATTACCCTGGAAACAAATAACAGGGCAGCACAAGGCCCATTCCGCCCACGACCCACCGGTAACGATTCGCGTTACCGCCTTGTCATCGCTCATGGAACTCTATCTTCTTCCTCCCCCAATATCTGCCACCTCAGATCCCTCCACCCAGTATAGCGACCACCCAACCCTGCCCCCAGCCCCGCCAGCCATGGTTGCAGCCGTCCATCCCGCCCAACGTGCTCTGCATGACGAGCAGTGGCACCCGCGAAAAGCAGCATCGTCGGCCGATCCCCTTCACCGCCTTTGGAGCACCTTCTTCGGATCTCTATGCCGCCCTGCTTTGTCCAGATTTCTTTGCCGCGCCATGGCCTTCCCTTCAATTCTTGCTGAATTTTATTTCTTCAGCTGATTGGTTCTTAATTGGGTTGCTGGTGGTATTGATATGTTCTTGATTTCTGATTTATCCAGATTACTACAAACAACGAAACCCCGTCTTGCAACCAGATACTGCTACTGGATGGAGCAAAACATAATGGAGAATGGTCCAATTAATTACACCGTTAATGCCACCGCAATCTATTTACATTACCATTTCTAAACCAAACACCCCCTAGGTCTTACACGCTAGTCCATGGACAAATTTATTGATCCACGAGTTGGATCACACCATACCTAACAAACTCCAACTCTAGCTTAAGGAAGAAAAACTCTTAACAAACTCAACTCTGGAAACTAATTGACAAGCTTGGTAATAGAGATCTGAAACGCCCTCGATGTGGCTATATCTCCCACGTGTCGAAGCACGACTTAGAGGCATAACCGCATTGAAAGCAATGTCGCAAGTGAGGTAATCTTTGCAAACAACCCATCTAATACATAAAGGGAAAGAGATACATAGTTGGCTTACAATCGCCACTTCACACAATACATGAATAAAGCATTACATCATCCAGATACATTCAAGGTCCGACTATGGAACCAAAATAAAAAGAAGACTACCCCAAATGCTACATAGATCCCCGATCGACCCCAACTGGGCTCCACTACTGATCGACTAGGACGGAACAACACAAAGGACAAGATCTTCATAGAGCTCCTCCTTGAGCTTGGTTGCGTCACCTGTACGGTATCATCGGCACCTGCAAACTGGTTTTGGAAGTATCTATGAGTCACGGGGACTCAGCAATCTCACACCCTCGCGATCAAGACTATTTAAGCTTATGGATAGGTAAAAGGTATGAGGTGGAGCAGCAGCAAGCGACTAGCATATTAGGTAGCTAACATACGCAAATGAGAGCGAGAAGAGAAGGCAAAAACATGTTTGAGAAACTATGATCAAGAAGTGATCCTAGAACAACCTACATCAAGCATAACTCCAACACCGTGTTCGCTTCCCGGACTCCGCCGAGAAGAGACCATCACGGTTACACACGCGGTTGATGTATTTTAATTAAGATAAACTTCAGGTTTTCTACAACCGGACATTAACAAATTCCCATCTGCCCATAACCGCGGGCACGGCTTTCGAAAGTTCAAATCCCTGCAGGGGTGTCCCAACTTAGCCCATCACAAGCTCTCACGGTCAACGAAGAATATTCCTTCTCCCAAGACAATCCGATCAGACTCGGCATCCCGGTTACAAGACATCCTCGACAATGGTAAAACATGTCCAGCAAGACCGCCCGATGCGCCAACATCCCGATAGGAGCTGCACATATCTCATTCTCAGGGCACACCGGATAAGCAATCCATACAACTAAAACCAGCCCTCGAGTTTCCCTGAGGTGGTGCTGCAAGGGGCTCTAGTTTGGACCAACACTTAGACAAGCACTGGCCCGGGGGGTTAAAATAAAGATGACCCTTGGGCGGGCCTAACCCAAGGGAAAAAGAGGCTAGGTGGTGAATGGTAAAACCAAGGTTGGGTCTTGCTGGAGGAGTTTTGTTCAAAGTGAACTGTCAAGGGGTTCCCATTATAACCCAACCGTGTAAGGAACGCAAAATCCGGGAATAGAACACCGATATGACGGAAACTAGGGCGGCAAGAGTGGAACAAAACACCAGGCATAAGGCCAAGCCTTCCACCCTTTACCAAATATATAGATGCATTAATTAAATAAGAGATATTGTGATATCCCAACAAAATATCCATGTTCCAACATGGAACAAACTCCAATCTTCACATGCAACTAACAACGCTATAAGAGGGGCTGAGCAAAGCGGTAACATAGCCAAACAACGGTTTGCTAGGACAAGGTGGGTTAGAGGCTTGGCTCAATAATATGGGAGGCATGATAAGCAAGTGGTAGGTATCGCATCATAGGCATAGAAAAAGAGCGAGCAACTAGCAAGCAAAGATAGAAGTGATTTCGATGGTATGGTCATCTTGCTTGAGATCCCGCAAGGAAGAAGAAGGGTCCATGAAGAAGACAAACGGACGTAGTCGAACGGATCCTCACAAAGGCGACGTTATCGGAACCAACCCGAAGAAGCAGCACCGGAAAGAAGCACACAACATAGTAAACAACCAATACATGAACATGGCATGAGGCACAATCGAGTATGATGCATGTCTGGTTTAAATATGCATGGCATGGCAAAGGGCACAAACAAAACTACAAGTTAAGTGGAGCTCAATATGCAATGAGTTTCATATTGATGGAACACCACATCAATTATTTAGTTCTCTCTCGTTTAGGTACTCAACAATATTAAATGTTGTTAAACATGGCAAGAGGTGAAGCAAAAGTAAACTACACAATCTAAGCAATTTAAATGGGGCCGGATATAACAAATAACGCATCCGGTAAATCCCCATATGCATTTAGAAAATTTAAAGCAAACAACAATTTTAAACATTTTAATTGTTGTTACCATGATGCGAATGACATGAACAAGTTTATGCAATGTTTATTAAAAGTTGACAAGAGCATTATGAAGCAATTGTCACCGTGGTGGAAAGAAAGGGTGCCACGGCGACGGATCCGAAATTGATGCCACGGCAACATATCGGTTCCGGTAGTTCACGGAGATACCAGTGTAAAGGAAGGGTGGCAGGAGCGTGCAAAAGATGGTGGGGAGATCCCGGTTACCGGGTTCCCACGTATGGACGGCATGGCAACGAGGAGGACCAAGCAAGTGACAACCATGACACAGTGCAAACATAGGGTGCAACTCATACATCGCAAGCATTCATCCACAGGCATCGTCTCGGTGGTATACCTTCGAAGCGTGCAATCGGGATGGAACACGTTCGTCGAAGGAAGTAGTGGAACACGGGTCATAGTGGAAGTAGTGGTTCACACGACGGTGGTTGAACTTGACACTTGTGTTACACGGGTCTTCGGCGACGGTAGTGGTACATGTTTCGTAGATGTTCGAGCCGTCGGTAGCTGTACTTGGTGAATCCCGAAACGGTCTTGGCGTCTTTGTGCATAGGGGAACATGGCGTTTCCGTGTGGTACTTGGCATCGGTGAACCTTCGAGGGACTTGCGTATCCAAAGGGGTACTTGGCGATCGACGGACGTCGTGGAACTTGTCGAAATCCACATAGGATGTAGTTGAACATTTTAAAACGGAACTTGGCGCATCCAAAATCTGCGGGCGTCGGTGTCCAACAAGACAAACAAACTGGCTGCAACCGAAGGCAGCAGGGCTTGTAGTTGTAGTGCTCGCGGAAGAAGATGCCAGGGAAGTCAACACGGGGCTGGTCATGGCCTAACGCAGAAGAGGCCGCGACTAAGGGATGGCACGACCCGGTTGACCGAGGAGGTCGACGGCGGACAGCTCCAGCGGCCCCGGTCACCGGCAGCAGGGGTGTGAGGCGAGCGGCAGCCCCCTGGTGGTCGCGGACGACAGCGCGCAGAAGAGCAGCGGTAGCAGGTCGCGATTGCCGTGGTGTGGGAGCGCAGCAGTGAGGGCACGAGGTCGATCCCCTGGTGCTCGACGAAGATGGCACGGAGGAAGAGGGGCCCAGCAGGGAAACTGACGAAGGAGGGGACGGAGGAGCTCGCTGATGAGGCGCCGAGCAGCAGCAAGGAGGAGAAAGGAGCAGGGGCACTCCGGATGTGGAGTGGCGCCTGGTCGAGAGCGCGCCATGGCGAGGCGAGCAGGAGGCGGGCGTTGGCTCGCTGGAGAAGGAGGAGAGGGAGGACACGGCAGCCCAGAGGAGTTGATGGCGACAGGCGGTGCAGGAGGATGGCCGGGGTTGCACGGAGCGGCGACGGTCGCCGGAGGCGAGGACGCGGGGTCGGCGTGGTCACGCGCCCAGGGCGGCGGCGGACCGGAGAGTTGCTCTTGCTCTCCCTCTATCTGTAGATGCAGCGAAGGAGAAGGAAGAGATGGGATCGAGGGAGAGGAAAGTTCGGTCATGGGGGCTTCTGGCGGCGCGAGGAAACAGGGACGAAGGAGGAGATGGGATCGAGGGAATCGGGCTTCCTAGCGCTGTCGGTCCCTCTCTCTCTGGCGGCGCTGGAAGTAAGGATCGAACGAGGGGAGAGGGAGACTGCGAGAGGATCCGGCTAGGGTTAGGAGGGCGGCATGGGCCAATGGGCCGGCGCGGGAGGCCCGGTTGGTTAGGTCGCAGACTAGGTGCAGATGGGCCGAAGAAGTTGGGCTGGCACTCTTCTCTCTCCCTCTATTTTCCTTTTAACAGAAAAACAATTAGAAAGAAGAAAAAGAAAGAGAGGATTAGGGAAAAATTTGAGCAAGCAGATAATTTTCCTGGACTCATAAAAATGAGTTTGTTCCGAGAAAAATAGAAAAGGCCAAGATTGAAGGATGTAAATTCGCACTCATTTGAATTTAATTCAAATGGGTTTGAACTAGAACTTGGATTTAGCAGTGCCCAAAAATGTTCGGATTTTTGGAGGAACCTCGGAATATGATGAAAGAATAAATAGCACATTTAGAGGCCAAGAGTTGTGATAACAAAGGCATTGAGATTTATTTTGCAAGTGTTCCGGTTAATTCCAACATATGAAATATTTAATATAGCTCCCTAATATCGGGATGATATATTATAAAGAGAATCACCATGTGAATTCCCTCGGTTTAAATGGATCAAAGATCCATGCCATTTATTTAGTTGAGTTGCAAAAGATTTATGAGATGATGGCATGATGACATGATGCAATGCAAAAATTGTCGGGGGTTGAGTGCGACATATGCCAAAGGATGGCTTATCATGGTGGGGGCGAGTAGAACGTCGCTGGTGCCTGGAAAGGGGATGAGGCGTAAACATGCACGCCGGCGAATCTTACCCAGCTTCAGGGCTCTCAGGGGAGATAATACCCCTACTGCTGCTCTATGGGGTCTCCGCATGATCACTATGGCAAAGGGTTTACACGATCGCTCCTTGAGCTGTTTCCTGGAGGTAGAAGAGGGCAAGGCTAGCTCTCTCCCTCCTATATGATCTGGTCTAGAGCTAATGGTTTCCAACCCTTTGCATGGGTGCCCTGGGGGGTTTATATAGGCCTAGCCCCAAGGGGTACAATGGTAATCCGGCTGGGCGCGGGCCCAGCCGTCAGTGCCTCCGGCCTCCGTCTTCTTCGCCGACTGGTGGGGCCCGCCGACTGGTGGGCCCCGCCGGCCGGCTCGATACGGAGACGACAGGCCGCGTCCGCCGCGGGCGGGTCTTGCCGGCTACTGATTACTGTAGCCGTGCTTCTGATGACGCGGGCTTGGTCACAGGGTCGTGGCAACAGCCCCGCCGCCTGGCGGGCGATCACTATTGCCACTCTCCGTCACATCTGGTTAATGGCGCGTGGGCCCCGGGGGAGGAGCTGGCCGACTCTCGGGGGCCAACTCCCAATGGGTCCGACTGGGGGCGCACTTGCCGTTTCTTGGGGTCCCACTGGCTGGTGGGACCCGCCACCCCAGGGTCGTACAGACAAGCCGTCGTGGGCGCAGGATTCGGTCCTTTGGTGCTGACATCAGGGCCGGCACGGCAACAGTGCCACGCCGCACGGAGATCTTCCCGGGTACGACGTGCTGTTGCCATGCCTGCCCCTGGTAAGGGGCGGGAGCGGGCTTTACTGTAGCCACTCCCCGGTCCTGTCCCTCCTGATGAGGATATGGGGTTTGTTGGAGTCGCGGTCCGACTCCCCAAGGTCGGCTTCTTGGGAAGTCGGCAGTCAGGAGTTGGCTTATCCTGAAGTCGTTCCTGGGACTCGGCCGCGAGTGGCTAGTCGATTGCCTTGCCGCCGACTTCTTCTAAAGGCGGCTCCGTGTCCTGGGATCTCGAGGGGTGCAGCCTGCCCCGACGTCTTGAAAGGTTCTAGGGCTCGGGTTAGCCTATCTGTGGCCCATTACTCCGACAGTAGTCCCCGAAGCTGATGGGGCGCCACGGACGATCGGCCGAGAAGCCTCAGCAGTTTCTCTTTCCAGGTGCTCGACACATGGTTCTTGCTGGATTTCTGCCAGGCTGACTAGAAGGAGTTGGACCCGCCCAACTCTGACTTGCATAGTATTTTGAACGTCATGGCGGGATCCAAGTAGCGTGCCGGCTAAGCTTCCAGGCCGCCGCCTGTTCCGGGCCCGTCATGTGGCAACGCACGGCCGGGCCAGTCTGCCAGCCTACGTGCGTGACGGGACAGGCCTGTAGGAGGGGCCCGCCATTACCGCGCCTCGGCGCTCGAGCGGATCCGCTGTGGCCCAAGCAGACGGTTGGGATTCTTGTGAAGTTACTGCGTGCAGTAACTTTGTCGCGGAAACGTGGGGGTCGTGGGCGCAGTAAATCCCACGACCGCGCCCTCGGCTTCGCAGCCCATGAGGCTATAAGTAGGGGCAGGAGGGGGGCGCGGCAGAGCACGTGCGCCCCTCCTTCCCACTACTCCTTGCACTTCTCCTTCTTCTTCTTCCTCGCCCTACCGTGCGCCCAAGCTTTGACGAACACCGTTGCGATCAGCTCAAGATGAGTTCTTCTTCTGCCGCCGCGCCTCCCTCGGTGCATTCCGGCACCTGGGACGGCTCAGAAGTTCATGATGACCACATCGAGTTCCTTCGCAAGACTCGTCGGCTCCCCGGCGAAGATTACGTGCGAGTGCGTCTTGCGCCGAGGGGGGAGATTTCCCCAGCACCGGAGGAGGGCGAGCGGGTCATCTTCCACTCGCACTACCTGCGCGGATTGGGGCTGCTGGCGAGCAGCTTCTTCCGCTCTTTTCTGGAGTTTTACGGCCTCCAGCCGCACCACCTCACGCCCAACATGGTGGTGCTGTTGTCCGCCTTCGTGGCCTTGTGTGAAGGCTTCCTCGGAGTCCTCTCCACCCTCAAGCTCTGGGGGGAGTTCTTCTTCTCCAAGCTCAGCACCCAGACTGCAGGCGTGCAGGCACAATGCGGCGCGTTCATCGCCGTGCGGAGATTGGGGGCCGACAACCCCTTCCCCACCATCAAGCTGATAAAGTCGGTGAAGATGTGGCAGCGATCGTACTTCTACGTCAAGAGCGTCTTTGTGAGGGGCGATTGGGTCAACCTGCCGGCTTTTGAAGCCGGCCTGCCGGCTGGGAGACTGTCCAACTGGTTGTACCGGGCCAAGTCGCTGATGCCTGCGGGAGCCGGCGCCATTGCGCGACTCCGAGTGCTGACGCAGTCGGAGGGCTTGGCTGGTCCAGACCTGTTGGCCGCCTTCGTGGCGCGCCGAGTTCTCCCGCTCCAAGGTCGCCCCCACATGATATGCCAAATGAGCAGGCACCGTGACCCGAGTCGGATGTGCACCAAGGACATGCCTCACGAGGAGGTGGCCTACATGGTGAACTACCTCTCGGATAGCAAGCTCCTGGAGGACTGGCGGTTTGGCAAGGAGCCGTACTCCAGCACCAACCCCCCACCCATAGTGAGTTGCCTTTTCTTTCTTTCTTTGGATTGTCTTCTTTCTTGCCGAGTTTGTTTTGCGTGGCCTGACGAGTCGTCTTTGGTCAGAATCCCCTCCTCCATCCACCAGCCGGCACCACGGGACCGGCCCACGAGTTCCTTGCCGGCCGGGCAGAGAGCAACGTCGACGACCCCGATCTGGGAGCGGCGGCTTTGGAAGACGACGCGGAGGGAGGAGGCGGCCCGCGGCTCGGGGCCAGCCTAGAGGACTGGCCTGATGATGAGGAGGAGGTCGCCCCCGCCATCAGTCAGGAGCCAGCCACCCCGGCGCGGGCTCTTCTGCCGCGTCGGGTGCTCCAGGCGGCGGGAAGAAGCGTAAGGCCGTGCCGACCTTGTTCGGCAGTCGGCCGAAGAAGCCCAAGAGTTCGGCTGCGGCGACCCGGCGGGACGAGGCGACTGCGAAGGCCATTCACTTCCGTAAGGAAGTGAAGAAGCCGCCACTGGTCTCCACATGAGTATTCTGTCTCAACGCTTTATTCTTTCTTTGTGTCTTTGTCTGAGTCTTTTGCTTGCTCCCCTTGCTTCAGGGCTCCCCTCACTCTTGAGAGGGTCGTTGCCGCCTCCGTCATGGGGTCAGCGGAGACGTCTGCCACCACCCGGTGGATTGACCCCGCCGCCGACCTCCGGGAGGTGATGGAGCGGAATGCGCAGGAGAAGTGCAATGAGGAAGAGGCCGCCCGCCTGGAGAAGGTGGAGGCCGATAAGGCGGAGGCCTCCACCAAGAAGAAACTGGCCGAGGCCGAAGCCGTCGCCGCGACGAAGCGGCAGGCTGAGGAGGCCGCGCACCGCCAATCGACGGTATTCGTCACCCCGCTGAACTCTGCACCGCCGCCTCCGGAGTTCACGGGGCAGACTGGGGAAGCCGGTGCAGAGAACCCCATCCTGGAGAGGGAAGGCGGCGACTCCTCCATGCCGGATGTGATCGTTCCGCCGCCACCTCCGTCGCCGTCTGGGAGCGTGCTAGGCGAACAGCCGGCGGACCCGCCGGTGCCGCCGACTAAAGACGAGGCCGTGGCGAGGCTACTCCTTCAAGTTGGCTCGCCAGCGCGCCGCCATCTTGAGAAGGCGACTTCGGCGCCACGCCCCCTGGAGACCGGCACCGCCAGCTCGGCGATCCCAGACGCCGAAGCGACGAGCGCCGCGCTCATTGGGTGAGTGCGAGGAGGCGGCACGGGGCCGCTGAACCAGATGCTTCTGGACGTCCAGACGAAGCTGCGAGCTGAGGGCGATGCGATCCAGAATTGCACCAAGGCATACCTGGCGTCGCGAGCAGCCGTCCGGGTATGCTTTCTCTTTGGTCCTCTTTTTTTCTTGTTTTTGTTCCTCTCTCTGGGGGTGCGCCAGCGCACCCACTGGGTGTAGTCCCCGAGTTTCGGGTCGGCTGCTGAGCAGGCGGCCCGGAACTCCAACTGGTGAGTTCCGGGTACTTACTTTTGTCTGAAATATTTTGTCGCATGACTATCACAACCTCCGTGTTACTTCCTTCAATCACAACGTTGAAGAGCTGGGCAAGTGGACCGCCAACTTGTCAGAGAGCCGGAGTGAGTCCTTTTTCTTCTTTGCGGGGGCGTGCTGGCGCACCCGCGGGCTATAGTCCCCGAGATTCGGGCCGACTGCTGAGCAGTCGGGCCGGATCTCCCCGGCGACCTTCTTTACTGATGACTTAACGCCTTCTTTCTTCCTTCTCTTCAGAAGCCAACGCTGTTCTTCAACAGCAGCTGAGCAAAGCCAACTCCGCGTTGCGCGCTAAGGGGGAGGAGTGCAGCAAGCTCACCACAGAGCGTGATCTACTGGCCACTCAATTGGCAGAGCAGAGGGAGCTGCTTGCGAAGACGCAAAAGGAGGCGGAAGAGGCGGAAACCGCCCTCCTGGCCGAGTTCGCGAGCGAGCGCTCCTCCTGGACTGACAAAGAGGCAATGCTGGCCTCTGGCTTCCATGAGATTGAAGACATTGTTGATGGTGAGTTTCTTTACTTTCTTTCTTCGAGCTACCGATTATAGATTGTGCTGACTCTCAGCTTTTGACTTGTTTCTTCGTTTCTTCCGTCTTGGCAGACTTCTTCCCTGGGCACTCGTAGGCTGCCATCCAAGCCATCGCGGCTGGCCGTGAAGGTCGGAGGGAAGAAGGTCCAGAGATCGCCGCCGACGCCCCCCGAACCCTTGATGAGCATATCCTGAGCATCGAGGCTCGCCTTCGGCCGACTCATCGGATGCTGCGCCGGCTTCAATGTGTCGGCGCCCAGGCGATTGCTGCCCTGTGGCCGGACATGCAGGCTCCATGCACCCCCAGTCGGACTGCCAACTAGCTGGAGGTCGCGGCTGGTCGTCTTGAAGCCTGGAAAGGTTCCTTGGCCCGAGCTGGAGCGCGCCGGGCCTTGGAGTTCGTCAAGGCGTGGTATCCGGGGCTGGACCTAGACCAGCTGGCCACACTTCAGTCAGAGGCCCAGCCAAAGCTGGCAGCTGCGGAAGACGCCCTCGTCAAGCGTGCGGCGGCGATCGCCGAGTACACCGACACCAGCATCTTCGTCCCCGAGCGGTCTAAAGACGGCGAGGAGGTACCGCCGGAGTGGTTTGGGATGAACCCAGACTACGGCGAGGACTCGGCGGAGGTGATCGGTTCCAGCGCCGAGGAGGAAGGCGAGGCAGAGGATGGAGGCGAGATGGAAGAACCAGAAGACGGAGCGGACGGCCAGCCTCAGCTTGACCGTGCCTCCAGCAACGAGCCGCGTGCGACCGAGCCGACTGCCGCCGGAGGCGATCGAGTCGAGACTGCCCAGCCGACCGCCCCAACGCCTGACGCTGCCGTCTCCTCCAACCCTCCGAATCCGTCTGCTGCATCTTAGCCTGCCGCCTTATCTTTATTTTATCTGCTTTAGTAGTCTTTGAAGAACTTGTTAATTTGCGCAATTCCACCCGCGGGGTGTATTTTGAACTTCTGCTCGAAGATTCGGCCAAGGGCCTATGCTATGTAAATATTTAACTGAATTCTATCTTTTCTTGCTTATTGCTCTTTTGGCTTGTTACTTTGCCGCTTTCCCTTAGTTGCGTGTCTTGCCAGTCGGACAGCCGCTCTGCGGACTGCCGTTGGATCAAATGCTTGGCTACTTTGGGAAGGCAAGTACTTAGCCATTTTAGAGTTTTTTAGCAAGTTGAATAGAAGGCGGTGAGCCGACTGCTTAATAGTCGGTTTGCGAAAAGAAAAAAGGAAGGCTGGAAGCCGGCTTTAAGCTATGTTCTATGCTTTGAGTCCTTAGCCATTTTTCATGTGAACGCCCATTCTACCTTGCTCCTGCCCACCGTACAGTCGCTCTGCGAGCTGCGGCTTCTGACAGGAGACGGCTTAGGTGCCACACACTACTTGTCCGGCTGCAGGAAGCATTTCATAGTGCAAGGCGGCAAGTCCCCGGGCCGACCTGTCGAGCCCGGTGCCAAGCGGCATAACAAAGAGTAACATACTCGTAGGCATAACTTTTATTATATAGATAAAAGAGGGCAGTCCCCGAGCTCGTCTCAGGGGGCCGAAGTCTTGGTACTTTAATACAAAAGGTAGCATGGTACATACTGCATCAACTGTAAAATCTTCGGAGGAGATTTGCATTCCATGGCCGCTCTGTCTCTTTGCCAGAGTCGTCCCTCTTGCGTGCTCAGGGCTTCTGAGCGTCAATCGGGTAGTAGGAGTCGTTGCCCAACACTTTGCTGATGATGAAAGGGCCTTCCCAAGGTGCCGACAGCTTGTGATGGCCGACTGTTTGCTAGATCAGTCGGAGCACAAGGTCGCCTTCTTGGAAAGACCTCGGCTTGACCTTCCTATTGTAGTATCGGCGCAGGCTCTGCTGGTAGATGCTGGACCGACTGAGTGCCAACAGCCGGCCCTCTTCCATTAGATCGACACCGTCTTGACGTGCTTCTTCTGCTTCCTCCTCGGTGTACATGGTGACTCGCGGGGAGTCAAACTCTAGGTCTGTTGGGATGACGGCTTCAGCACCGTAGGCGAGGAAGAAAGGCGTGAAGCCGGTTGACTTGTTTGGAGTCGTGCGCAGACTCCAGAGGACGGCTGGCAACTCATCGAGCCAGCAGCCAGCCGAGCGCTCCAGAGGCGCGACCAGTCGGGGCTTGATGCCGGACAGGATGAGGCTGTTTGCTCGCTCCACCTGGCCGTTTGACTGTGGATGGGCTTCGGACGCCAGGTCCAGTCGGATGCCCTGTGTTGCGCAAAAATGGGCCAAGGCGCCTTTGGCAAAATTTGTGCCATTGTCGATGATGATGTTGTGTGGTATGCCGTACAGAATTGTGATATCGGAGATGAAAGTCACGGCAGTCGGACAATTCAGTTTCTTGATTGGCTTCGCTTCTATCAACTTGGTGAACTTGTCCACTGCGGAAAGTAAGTGAGTTAAGCCACCTCGTGTCGTCTTGAATGGTCCCACCATGTCTAGACCCCAAACTGCGAAAGGCCAGGCAATGGGGATGGTCTTGAGTGCAGAAGCCGGCTGGTGCGGCTTGGAGCTGAACTTCTGGCACCCTTTGCATTTTTGGACCAATTCCTTGGCCTCTTCTAAGGCAGTCGGCCAGAAGAAACCGTGTTGAAAGGCTTTTGTGACGAGTGCTCTTGAAGCCGCATGGTGGCCGCACTCGCCGCGATGGATGTCTTTGAGAATTGCTTGGCCTTGCTCTGGCTCTACGCAGTGCTGGTAGACACCAGTGACGCTGCGCCTGACCAGCTCTCTGTTGACTATGGTGTAGGTGTTGGAAATATGCCCTAGAGGCAATAATAAATTAGTTATTATTATATTTCCTTGTTCATGATAATCGTTTATTATCCATGCTAGAATTGTATTGATAGGAAACTCAGATACATTTGTGGATACATAGACAACACCATGTCCCTAGTAAGCCTCTAGTTGACTAGCTCATTGATCAATAGATGGTTACGGTTTCCTGACCCATGGACATTGGATGTCATTGATAATGGGATCACATCATTAGAAGAATGATGTGATGGACAAGACCCAATCCTAAGCCTAGCACATAGATCGTGTAGTTCGTTTGCTAAAGCTTTTCTAATGTCAAGTATCATTTCCTTAGACCATGAGATTGTGCAACTCCCGGATACCGTAGGAATACTTTGGGTGTGCCAAACGTCACAACGTAACTGGGTGGCTATAAAGGTGCACTACGGGTATCTCCGAAAGTGTCTGTTGGGTTGGCACAAATTGAGACTGGGATTTGTCACTCCGTGTAAACAGAGAGGTATCTCTGGGCCCACTCGGTAGGACATCATCATAATGTGCACAATCTGACCAAGGAGTTGATCACGGGATGATGTGTTATGGAACGAGTAAAAGAGACTTGCCGGTAACGAGATTGAACAAGGTATCGGGATACCGACGATCGAATCTCGGGCAAGTACAATACCGATAGACAAAGGGAATTGTATACGGGATTGATCGAATCCTCGACATCGTGGTTCATCCGATGAGATCATCGTGGAACATGTGGGAACCAACATGGGTATCCAGATCCCACTGTTGGTTATTGACCGGAGAACGTCTCGGTCATGTCTGCATGGTTCCCGAACCCGTAGGGTCTACACGCTTAAGGTTCGATGACGCTAGGGTTATAAGGAATAGATGTACGTGGTGACCGAATGTTGTTCGGAGTCCCGGATGAGATCCCGGACGTCACGAGGAGTTCCGGAATGGTCCGGAGGTAAAGATTTATATATGGGAAGTCCTGTTTTGGTCACCGGAAAAGTTTTGGGTTTTATCGGTAACGTACCGGGACCACCGCGAGGGTCCCGGGGGTCCACCAAGTGGGGCCACCAGCCCCGGTGGGCTGCATGGGCCAAGTGTGGGAGGGGACAAGCCCCAGGTGGGCTGGTGCGCACTCCCCCCCCCCCCACCAAGGCCCAAGGCGCAAGGGAGAGTGGAAGGGGGCAAACCCTAGGCTCAGATGGGCCTAAGGCCCACCTAGTGGTGCGCCTCCCTCTCCCCCCTTTGGCCGCCCCCCTAGATGGGATCTAGGGCTGGCCGCCACCCCTAGGGGTGGAAACCTAGAATGGGGCGCAGCCCCTCCCCTCCCCCTATATATACTTGAGGTTTTGGGCTGCCAGAGACACGGATTCAATCTCCTTCTTGGCGCAGCCCTACCCCTCTCCCTCCTCGTCTCTTGCGGTGCTTGGCGAAGCCCTGCTGGAGTACCACGCTCCTCCACCACCACCATGCCGTTGTGCTGCTGCTGGATGGAGTCTTCCTAAACCTCTCCCTCTCTCCTTGCTGGATCAAGGCATGGGAGACATCACCGGGCTGTACGTGTGTTGAACGCGGAGGTGCCGTCCGTTCGGCACTAGGATCTCTGGTGATTTGGATCACGACGAGTACGACTCCTTCAACCCCGTTCTCTTGAACGCTTCCACTTAGCGATCTACAAGGGTATGTAGGTGCACTCTCCTTCCCCTCGTTGCTGGTTTCTCCATAGATAGATCTTGGTGACACGTAGGAAAATTTTGAATTTCTGCTACGTTCCCCAACAGTGGTATCAGAGCTAGGTCTATTGCATAGATTCTATGCACGAGTAGAACACAGCAGTTGTGGGCGTTGATTTTATCAATTTACTTGCCGTTACTAGTCTTATCTTGATTCGGCGGCATCGTGGGATGAAGCGGCCCGGACCGACCTTACACATACTCTTACGTGAGACTGGTTCCACCGACTGACATGCACTACTTGCATAAGGTGACTAGCGGGTGTCTGTCTCTCCCACTTTAGTCGGATCGGATTCGATGAAAAGGGTCCTTATGAAGGGTAAATAGCAATTGGCATATCACGTTGTGGTTTTTGCGTAGGTAAGAAACGTTCTTGCTAGAAACCCATAGCAGCCACGTAAAACATGCAAACAACAATTAGAGGATGTCTAACTTGTTTTTGCAGGGTATGCTATGTGACGTGATATGGCCAAGAAGAATGTGATGAATGATATGTGATGTATGAGATTGATCATGTTCTTGTAATAGGAATCATGACTTGCATGTCGATGAGTATGACAACCGGCAGGAGCCATAGGAGTTGTCTTTATTAATTGTATGACCTGCGTGTCATTGAATAACGCCATGTAATTACTTTACTTTGTTGCTAACCGGTAGCCATAGTAGTAGAAGTAATAGTTCGCGAGCAACTTCATGGAGACACGATGATGGAGATCATGATGATGGAGATCATGGTGTCATGCCGGTGACAAGATGATCATGGAGCCCCAAGATGGAGATCAAAGGAGCTATATGATATTGGCCATATCATGTCACTATTATTTGATTGCATGTGATGTTTATCATGTTTTTGCATCTTGTTTACTTAGAACGACGGTAGTAAATAAGATGATCCCTCATAATAATTTCAAGAAAGTGTTCCCCCTAATTGTGCACCGTTGCGACAGTTTGTTGTTTCGAAGCACCACGTGATGATCGGGTGTGATAGATTCTAACGTTCACATACAACGGGTGTAAGACAGATTTACACACGCGAAACACTTAGGTTGACTTGACGAGCCTAGCATGTACAGACATGGCCTCGGAACACAAGAGACCGAAAGGTCGAGCATGAGTCGTATGGTAGATACGATCAACATGAAGATGTTCACCGATGATGACTAGTCCGTCTCACGTGATGATCGTACACGGCCTAGTTGACTCGGATCATGTAATCACTTAGATGACTAGAGGGATGTCTATCTGAGTGGGAGTTCATAAGATGAACTTAATTATCCTGAACATAGTCAAAAGATCTTCGCAAATTATGTCATAGCTCGCGCTTCAGTTCTACTGTTTAGATATGTTCCTAGAGAAAATTTAGTTGAAAGTTGATAGTAGCAATTATGCGGACTAGGTCCATAAACTGAGGATTGTCCTCATTGCTTCATAGAAGGCTTATGTCCTTAATGCACCGCTCAGTGTGCTGAACCTCGAACGTCGTCTGTGGATGTTGCGAACATCTGACATACACATTTTGATAACTACGTGATAGTTCAGTTAAACGGTTTAGAGTTGAGGCACCGAAGACGTTTTGAAACGTCGCGAAACATATGAGATGTTTCGAGGGCTGAAATTGGGATTTCAGGCTCGTGCCCATGTCAAGAGGTATGAGACCTCCGACGATTTTCTTAGCCTGCAAACTAAGGAGAAAAGCTCAATTGTTGAGCTTGTGCTCAGATTGTCTGAGTACAACAATCATTTGAATCGAGTGGGAGTTGATCTTCCAGATGAGATAGTGATGTTTCTCCGAAGTCATTTCCACCAAGCTGCTAGAGCTACGTGATGAACTATAATGTATCAGGGACATATAAGATGATCCTTGAGATATTCGCGATGTTTGACACCACAAAAGTAGAAATCAAGAAGGAGCATCAATTGTTGATGGTTGGTGAAACCACTAGTTTCAAGAAGGGCAAGGGCAAGAAGGGATACTTCATGAAATGGCAAATCAGTTGCTGCTCTAGTGAAGAAACCCAAAGTTGAACCCAAACCCGGGACTAAGTGCTTCTGTAATAAGGGGAACAACCACTGGAGCAGAATTACCCTAGATACTTGGTAGATGAGAAGGCTGGCAAGGTCGGTAGAAGTATATTGGATATACATTGTGTTAATGTGTACTTTACTAGTACTCCTAGTAGCACCAGGGTATTAGATACCGGTTCGGTTACTAAGTGTTAGTAACTCGAAATAAAAGCTACGGAATAAACGGAGACGAGCTAAAAGGTGAGATGACGATATGTGTTGGAAGCATTTCCAAGGTTGATCAAATATCGTACGCTCCCTCTACCATCAAGATTGGTGTTTGCGTTGAGCATAGACATGATTGGATTATGTGTATCGCAATACGGTTATTCATTTAAGGAGAATAATGGTTACTCTGTTTATTTGAATAATACCTTCAATGGTCTTGCACCTAAAATGAATGGTTTATTGAATCTCGATCGTAGTGATACACATGTTCATGCCAAAAGATATAAGATAGTAATGATAGTACCACCTACTTGTGGCACTGCCACGTAAGTCATATCGGTATAAAATGCATGAAGAAGCTCCATGTTGATGGATCTTTGGGCTCACTCATTTTTTAAAAGTTTGAGACATGCGAACCATGTCTATTGGTGTATATGCATGAAGAAACTCCATGTAAATGGACCATTTGGACTCACTTGATTTTGAATCACTTGAGACATGCAAATCATACCACATGGGCAAGATGACTGAAAGCCTCGTTTTCAGTAAAATGGAACTAGAAAGCAACTTGTTGGAAGTAATACATTTTGATGTGTG